>NC_064810.1:45986228-46064711 GCF_023721935.1 Panthera uncia
TTTCTTTCTTTCTTTCTTTCTTTCTTTCTTTCTTTCTTTCTTTCTTTCTAGTTTATTTATTTTGAGAGAAAGAGAGAGAGCGTGCATGAGCAGAGGAGGGGCAGAGAGAGAGGGAGAGAGAAAATCCAAGGAGGTTCTACACTGTCAGCGCAGAGCCAGATGCGGGGCTTCATTTCATGAACCATGAGATCATGATCTTAGCTAAGATCAAGAGTCACTCACCGACTGGGCCACCCAGGTGCCCCTTCTGGCTTTCTACTTTCATTAAGCCATCACCCTCTGCACATTTCCTAAGCAAAGCATTATAGATTCACTCAATTCCTTCATCTCTCTCCAAAAGAAGCCATCTAATTCTTTCATGTTACTTCTAAAAGATTGCTCATATATGTCTTTCCCTCTCCATGTCTATGGGTACACTCTTGGTCTAGGTACTCAACTCCAGTTGATAGTATTGTAAAAATGTCCTATATTGTCTCCTTGACTCTTTCTTCTCCTTTGTAAAGCCCACCCAACCCATGGCCACCACAGAGCTGCTCAAGGTATTTCTATTTTTAAAATCTGTCTGTACTACCCATAGAGCAAGTCCAAACTCTTTAGCAAGCATACAAGACCTTTTAATATATGGCTTCAGTCTAACAAACTGCCTTACCACCTGCTATTTTTTATCCACACCTTCTAATCATTCACTGAAAATCCATGCCTACATTTACTTCTTTGTCCATTTCTTTAGCCAACATTGCTCCTCCCTACCTAATCTGTCTTGTTCGCTTCTACTAATATTTTTTAAAGCCCAGCTCATTGTCACCAATCTTCAGCTTATCTTTCAGGTATAATTAGTCATTCTTTTTCATTTTACCCTCACTGTATCATTTTCTTCATGTACTCAGTCATTTCCTTATCCATTTGCTTATATATTAATTCATCTATTCTCTGTTATGATGATATAGCAGAGAATAATGCCAAGTCCTTATCCTTTTGAATTTTTTATAGTCTAGTATGAAATAAATAATAAACAAATAAATAAAGATTGAACTAACATGAATCAGGTAATGATAGTGCCAGGAATAGAAATAAAGCAGTTTGAGAGGCTAGAAGGTAACAGTGGTTGGGGAGAGTGGCTATACTAAATAAGGTATTTCTAAGGAGATGACAGTTGAGTTGAGACTTGAATTAAGTGTTGGAGTCATGCTGGTAAACTTCTAATGAATTGGGTGTGGGTTAACAGAGAAAGAGGACTCAAAAATAAAATCTGGGTTTGAGACATGGGCATTTTTGTAAACAGTGGCACCATTTACTGCAATGAAGATTAAAAGGGCAGGAAGAGGAGAATATGTCTATTTTTCAACTTATTTGAGATTTATATCTCTAATTAGTTTGTGAGTTCCTTGAGACTGGTGCCATTTCTTCTTTGGCTTTGGACTAAATAAGATGGGCAAAATATTTAGAAATCTGAAGGACTGTTGGAGGTTGGGGAGTGCTCATAAAAGGCCACTGGGTAGCAAAAATGTCAGAGCCCACTATAGTACGTTATTTCTACAGTCTACTTCCAGCTTTTTAATTACATGCATCTAGTCTTAAAAGTTTACAATGATGAATTACCCAGTAGCATAAAATCAAATATATATTACCAACAGATATTCAGAATAATATTCTTCACTACAAAATACCCCACCTTCTTCTCTAGGAACTTTCAACTTAAAATGGCTCTTCGATATGATGCAGAATAAAAATAAAATAGCAAATTAAAATGTTAGCTGAAATAAGGTTAATAATAGAGAAGCCCTGAAGTAAAACTTTAAACTCAATGCCATCTTTTTCATGAAGTCTTGTTGTTTATTCACAAAGATCTCTCCCTTTTCCATACATCCATTACACTTACACATCTCTTATCACATACTAAGAAGGTACCTGTAGGAACAGAGGGAATTGGAAGATAGGCTTTGGCCCACTTCTTCCACTTGGTAAACTGGGAGCCAACTTAAATTATCTGAACCTCATTTTCATTGACTGTGAAATGGAAGAATTATATAGGCTCTGCCCATCTTGTAGGGTTATGGTGACATGAATTTAAAAGCTCTACATTAACTTCAAAGCTTCATTCACAAAGTTATCCCCCCCCTTTTTTTATGAAATATTTGCCTTTTTCAAGGCACTACAAGGGCCTCAAAGATCAATAAGACACAATCACTATTCCTTGAAAACTTAACCTCTACTAGGAAAGATATGAGCTTACCCAAGGAACAAGAGAAATGAACAGAGAGACGCAGGAGGCATTACTATTAATATCATCTGCAGTGTAGTGCTCGGTATGCTCACTTATTTCCCAAAGAGGTAATAAATTCCTAAATGGTAGAGACCATGTCTTGTATAATATTCTTATATTTCCACTACTGGCAGAAGTTAGGAGCTCAACAAAGATTAGTTATACGAATAAGCCCAAATAGGGAAGCTGGGCTGAGGAGCCATATCACTACATATATAAACACTCTATAAATCTCCCAGTCTATATATACAGCTCCCTTGCTCTGCTTTATGTCTTCCTGATTTGGACTTTGGAATGTCTACTTTACGGAACTAAATTAGTTTTCTTGGGCTGTACTCCTTATCCCTGGTGTCAGGATTATTCTCCCATAAATATTTCCAAAGACATTCCTAAAAAGATATGCACACCTCACTTTTCCTATAAAAAGGGGGGGCATTTCTCATAAGTGTTTTGACAGAGTTAGTTCAAACTGAAGCTTGTAGAAACGATGGTTCTGGGTTATAGTTCTTATTTACTGATCTTAAGTATATCTTAATATTACAGATATTTTAGTAGTTGCTTATACTAAAATTCCCCAGCATCCCAGAGGAGTCATCAAGAGGCATACTCCCAGGTTACATCCTGATACTTCCAGCTTAAACTGGTTAACTGTAGTGGGGTTGTTGTAGATTCAGGAAACAGCTGCAAAATGACACACTTTGCCCGGAAACTTGTTTTATATGGTCTTAAGCCAAACTTACTATCTCTTCTGAATACACACTTTTGTGAAATGATGTCTTTTCCAAGTGCCTCCCAAATACATTGTGCCAATTTTAAAGCATGACTCAGCATGAGTGTTTAACTTGCCTGAATCCACAGGAACACATGGTGTATGACAGATTATAAAATATAGAAAGTGACTATTTGATCATTTGTGGCATGTCATGATTTTTCATACCCCTTTAAGTGGATATATCATCTAATAAGTGTAATTAGCTGGCTGTTTTCAGTTCATGTGAATTTAGTTGTTAGGTCATGTTGATTTGAGTACAAGAAACATCATGATGTATTAGGAAATCTCCTCTCTCAGAAGTCAGGAGGCCAGAATTCTGGTTCCATCTATGCCACTAATTAACTCAATAACCTTAGATAAACCACTTCACCTTTTGAAATCAGCTATTCTTACCAGTTAATGGAGAGAATTGGACTGAGTTCCTGGTGGTCCTTTCCAGCTGGAACACTCTTTAGTACTAATCACTTTAGAATTAGATAGTGAAAGTTAACTAATTCATCCAGGAAGAGTAATGTGTTTTGAGAAATTTCTGAATGGCAGAAGGCAGAATACACAGTGACCTAAGTAAAAAGAGCATTTATATGCATCAGAAGCAAAGTATAGGACTCAAGATTCCCAAATATAGAATAATTAGGTGAACAAGAAGAAAACAAGTTAGATGCCTAATGTTAGAAAACAAGTTAGAATGCCTAGTAAGGTTATTTAATGAGTTCCATTAAGGCCAGACCTCTTCAGGTCCTATTATAAGGTGACCAGATTGTCTCTTTTACTCCAAACATTAGTGTACCCTCCCCATTAGTTTGTATGAGCAGACTAAGAGAAATTTGAGAATGATTGGAGCCTAGGATAAGAGAGCTGGAGTTTTTCCTTCTGCTTCATGGAGGAAATAGAACAGTGTTTTTTTTTAGCCCCCAAATCAAGGGATCCAAAAGACTTACTTCTAGAGACTAGAAGAATAAGTCATAATTGGAGTCTGACACTTTATTATCTGGTGAGGTGTACTCCAAGGCAGAAGACTTGCTGAAAGTCTTCAGTCTTGAATGGAGTAGAGGAAAAGGAAGCCAAGAGACACAGATTGGAGAGATAAGGAAAGGACTGAGGGAGGGGACGACAGTGAAGCAGGGGTGCAACTCACTTCCACCTTTTGTCATGTCAAAATGGATGTAACACCCATGAATCAAAGGTCTTCTAGCAAGGCAGCCTAGAGGCAAGATCACTATGAAAAGAAACTGATAGATTTAAAACGTCAAGCTGAACACATCTCCCATGCAGAAATTGTGCAATTAGAAGTCCCCACAAGGGTCCTTTAAAGAACCTACTTATGTGGCCATTAGGGACCCATTAAATCAAGATAATCTCACAGGGAAGACTACTATAGCAAGAGACAGGTCATAAATATTTGCTCTTTCGCTTCTCTTTCCAACATTCCGAAAGAGAAAAGGGGACAAGATGAGATTATAAGGAGCACTCTGTGCCTCTTGCTAATTCTGTATTCTTCAGGTCAAAGCTAAACTTGGTCCAGGGGTAGGGAGGGTATGAGGTTAAATGATTAAATTTGAATGGACTTTTTAACTCAAAATAACTGGAAGACTGAAAGTACTATGGCAACTGACATTTCACAAAGAGACAAGAAATGGAGATTCTTCCCGGCATAGTGAAAGCAGCATTAGCATGAAAGAAAACCATTGTACTTTTGTGTCCCACTAAATCTAAAATGTTTAACCATATGGAAGACATATGGCAGGTTGTTCTAATGACTTGAGTCCAGAATCTTGCTGTAGATGCTGCTCTGTCACCACTGAGTAGATAATATGACAACATTTAGCTTAGCTTCTAGGATTTGTAGAAATTCATGAAATACAAGCTCCATAAAAAAAGCAAGGATGCTGATTTATTGTTCCAAATTATGTACAGAAAATATCTGTACATTTTTCTTGGGAGATAATTCTCCATTAATATTTTCATATTTTTGCATAGTTTGGGATTTGCAATTATATGATGAACCTGCTGAAGAGTAGAGATCATGCAATGCTCCAGAGAGATTTAGAGACTCATTTCTCCAGAGTCATTTGCTCACATTCCAGGGTAAAGCCTTCCCTCTATTCCTCAGAGAAAAATTTGTTACATTCCAGAGAGAAGTTCTCTCTGGAGAGCAGGAGAGAGGTACAGATGTGCCAGCTGTCCTATATAAACTCTGAGTCATAATTTTGGGGTTTTACTCCTATGATGCAAATCCCACTGCATACCCAGGGGAATATGCCATCCTGGCACCCTGTAGGGAACTAGAACTAAGATGTTCTTTCACAGTAGTCTCTTCTCTAATTCAAAGATCTTATATTTACTGCCAGTGTATATAACACATTATGTATATGTATATGTATATGTATATGTATATGTATATGTATATATGTGTGTGTATGTGTATACGTATATGTGTATATGTATACACACACATGTATACATACACATACACATATACCTCCACACATGTACATATATGCTCTTTGGGCATAGAGAATTATTAATATTTATTAATAATTCTTCATATTAATCTTAAAATCTTTGTATCTTCACACGTCCCAATGTAGGATCTGTCACATAGTAGATGTCCAACATGTTTGCACCATGGGTAAATGAATAAATAAATCAACAATGTAAATAAGCACACACTGAACTTTTGAAACGGCATTGAAACAGAAAAAAATGATTAAAGCAAAAGTATATCTTTATGGTTTCTAGTCAAGGGGAAAGGCACATAAGCTTATGAAGTGATTCAAATTAAGGTGATTTATTGCAACTTTCAAACAAAATGTGAATAAACTAAAAATATGTATAGAAACATGTCCCTGATTTTGAGTGTTCCGGCTAGGAATCCAGCTTGGTGTGTAGACAATTTAAACAACAAGAGATTTCCAGAAAAAAGTCAATACTTCTTGGAAAGAAATCACATTTTCTTTGGAGTCTCCCACTTTTATTTTTTATATGGTCTGACTTTGAATAAAATCATATGTGGTGTGCTTGTGTGTAAAAATGATGTGTGGATTTATACATTATAGAGATGTTTAAATCTCTATACATTATAGAGATGTTTGGATAAAATAAATCTATAATCTAAAAGTGACTAACACATTTTAAATTTTAGGAAAAAAACTGCTTATTTAATGAGTGAAGAAAGGCAAAGAACTACAAATGCATTGTATTTGCATCCCATCCTTTGTGATTTTCAGAGCAATATCATAAAATATGCCCTCATTGTTGGTGTCAAGGAAAAGCTAATCTTCTTGTGCTTTTACTGCAATTTGACTTTCTAAGTGCCTGGACAGCAACTTGTCTTCATTCTGCCTCTGATATGCCCCATTAATCAGCTTCACTTCTCAGGAAGAGACTAATGTATTCCTCCATCTAATGCTAGAAAAGTGCATGTAGGTAAGAAAGGGAGATTATATTGGGGGGGGGGGATCAGAGTAAAAACAGCACTCCCAGAGAGGTACCATCTCGAACAGCAAGCTTTTTACAGTTCAGAATCAGTGAGGTATCAGTATCTAACTAGAACTCTGTTCTAGGCACACAGGATAATTCATACATAGCTTCAGAAGTTTTGACACTGGCATGGCGATGACATAATTTTGAATGGTATTATGTCCAAGAAGATCCATTTGAAAATAAGAGAGGGTGATGAGAAGATAGGAGGTAGGAGAGCAGATTCAAGTTAGCAGGGCAGGGTGCAGAGCAGAACTTCTAGGGGCCTCTGGTCTAAGTAGGGAGATGTCTGTATGGCGAAAACTCAAGACCTCAAGGAAAGTAGGCAGCAAGTACAAGGGCTGCCCTCGACACAAAGATGTTCAGAGGGCCTGTCACCTAATAACATCAACAGATTTCTTCCATATATGCCTAATGACAGTAGTCAAGACCATTTTTTTAGAAAATACTATTTAATGGGGTGAGAAGTTCTGCCATACTGCTATGCTAGAGTTTGTTAGTCCATGCAGGCTAATCTGCAGATGGTTAGCAGCTCATTTGCCGAGCTGGACTGAAACTAAACTGGACAGGAGTTAACGTGTTGTCCTTTAGTCTTGTTCATATACTCTTCATCTCTTATTAGTATTATTATAATGGTCCTCTACCCAGTTCCCCTTCCTCCACTCCACCTCCACAATAACTTTCCTAAAATATAAATGCAATAGCATCACTGTTTTAAAAACCTTCAGTGTGTTCCATAATCACAAGGTTAGTCCCAAAATATCTTAGTATTGTGTGTTAGGCACTAGTCCCTATTTTCTTTTCAAGCTTCTTTTCCCCATTCCCTCTTTTTCTAATCACAGAAAACTGCCCACTGCCCAAAGTCCATTCCATGTTCTCTCAGGCATCCCTTCTTTGGCTCTTACTGTCTTCTACTCTATCTTTAAACTGCTGAAATTCCACACATTCCATCAAGAACAGGTTTATGTCTGGGTAGTTTTGCCCAAACTTCCAAAGTAAGCTTTCTTTGAATAGTTTGTTCACCTTCTCTTTTTGACCTTTCTATATAAACGACAAATTTGAATTGCATATTTATGTTTGTCTCCTTCATAAATATGTGAGCTCATCAGAGGCAAGGAATCTCTCTGATTTGTCTTGTTATTGCCAGTTCTCAGCATAATGCCTGAGTACATCCTCACATTTCTTTTTGTTGAATGAATAAGTGAATATACATCATTTAGGATTAGGTTTGATTCAGTATAATAGAAAATTCAAAATATATGACCCATATGAGGATTTTTTTTCTCATATAAAGAAAATTCAGAGACAGGCAGTCCAGGGCTATATGGTGGCTTCATGCTGGCATCAGTGTCACAAGATTCTACTAAGATTCTGCTACCCATCTACTATGGACTGACTTGTGTGTCCCCCTGCACTTCAAATTAATGTTAAAGCCCTAAACATCAATGTGTCTATATTTAGAGATAGGGCCTATAAGGTCACAAAACTAGGGCCCTCCTACAATAAGATTAGTATCTTTGTAAGAAAAAATACCAGAGCACTCCTCCCTCTCTCTTGGGCTCCATGCACACAAAGGAGAGGTCATGTGAGAACGCAGCAAGATAACCACTGCCTACAAGCCTGCAGGAGACATCTCAACAGAAACTGAACATGGTGGTACCCTGATTTTGGACTTTTACAGCCTACAGAACTATGAGAAAATAAATGTCTGTTGTCTAAACTACCCACTATAGTTCTGGTATTTTGTTATTGCAGCCCTAGCTAATTAACTAAGACACTAAGCTTTTGGATCTCCTTCTGGTGTAAGACGGCTGCTGGAACATTGGTGATTACATGTAAGTTCCAGGTAATAGGAGGGGAAAAAGGGGGAAAAGGAAAAAAGGCAAGACATTTTCTCTCCTAGCTAAGTCAGTGCTCCTTTAAGATTTCCTAAACATCCACTTAAGTACCTCTGACATCCCTGGCTTCAAGGGAGGCTGGAAAATGTAATTTTTAAGCTGGGCACATGGCTGCCTAGAATAAAATCAGGGTTCTGTTTGTGAGGAGATGGGGGAAATATATATCAGGTTGGTACTTAGCAGTTCCTGCCACAAACATCTTCATGGTCAATCTTGACAGTTTTGGCTTTTGGAGAGAGAGTTTGTATCCTGGCTGAATGGGGTGGTCACTTGGGCTGCACTACATTTTTAAAATAAGTTGTCATTGTGGTACTATAGGCAAGGACATAGACAATAAAAATGCTTAAATACAAGATGTTTTAAATTCTATTATCATTTGATGATAATGGGTTGAGTGGCACAATATTTTACTCTATCCCTAGAGGGGTTTTGAGAGGATATTTTTTTCTTTTTCCCCCAGCCAGGAGATTCTCAAGTAGATATTCAAATATTAAAATCCATCTTGGACCTATTACTTCAGAAAGAATGACTATACTATACTTATCAGATTTCATTTACCAAAGTTAGCAGAAGAAAGGAAATAATAAAGATCAGGGCAGAAATAAATGAAATAGAGACTGGAAAAGTAATAGAAAAGATCAATGAAATTAAGAGCTGGTTTTTTGAAAAGATGAACAAAATTGACAAACTCTTTTAGACTAAGAAGAGAGAAGATTCAAATAAAATAAAATAAGAAATGAAAGAGGAGACTGATACCACAGAAATACATAGGATTATAACAGATTATTATGAACAATTACATAACAATTATATAACCCACAAGAAATGGATCAATTTCTAGAAATATACAGCCTATCAATACTAAATCAGGAAGAAATAGAAAATCTTAATAGATTAATAACAAGTAAAGAAATCAAGTCAGTAATCAAAACCTCCCAATACAGAAAACTCCAGGACCAGACAGTTTCACTGGAAAAGTTTGCCAACTATTCAAAGAAGTACAAACTATTTTGTACTTTTCAAATTATTCTAAAGAATTGAGGAAGAAGAAACATTTCCAGCACTATCCTGATATGAATTCCAGATAAGGACACTATAGGAAAAGAAAACTATAGATCAATATTCCTGATGAACATAGATTAAAAAATTGTCAACAAAATATTAGCAAACCGCACTGAAGAACACATTAAAAGCACAATAAACTATGACCAAGTAGGATTTATCCCTGGGATACAAGGATGATTCAATCCACAAGAATTGATGAATGTGATAAACCACATTAATAGAATCAATGATGCAAACCATATAACTCAATAGATGCAGCAAAAATATTTGACAAAATACAACATCCTTTCATGATAAAAACCCTCAACAGATTGTGTGAAGAAACATATCTCAAGATAATATAGGCCATATATGACAAACGCACAGCTAACATCACACTCAATGGAGAAAAACTGAAAGCTTGTCCTCAAAGATCAAGTTCAAAACAATGGCACCACTCTCACCACTCTTATTCAATATAGTGCTGGAAGTCCTAGCTACAGCAATTAGGCAAGAAAAACATGAAAGACACCCAAATTGGAAAGGAAGAAGTAAAATTGTTATTTGCAGATGATATAATCTTATATATAAAAAGTCCCCAAGACATAACCAAAAAAATGAATTCAGTAAGGTTGCAGGACATAAAATCAGTATACATAAACCAGGAGCATTTCTATGCTTCTATAATGAAATAACTGAAAAAGAAATAAAGGAAATTATCTCATTCACAATAGTAGCAAAACAATAAAATACCTAAGAATAAATTTAACCAAGGAACTGAAAGAGCTCTACACTGAAAACTATAAGACTCTGTTGAAAGAAATAAAACACACATACAAAAAGGAAAGATATCCCATGTTCTTGGTTTAGGAGAGTTAATATTGTTAAAATGTCTGTACTGCCCAAAGCCATCTATAGATTCTAGGCAATCTCAGCAAAATTCCATGGGTTTTTTTTTCCACAGAAAAGAGGAAAAAAAAAACCAACCCAACAATTCTGAAGTTTGTATGGAACCACAAAAAACTCTATATAGCCAAAGCAATTCTGAGAAATAGGAACAAAGCCAGAGGCATCACACTTCCTGATTTCAAACTATACTACAAAGCTATAGTAATTAAAATAATATGGTACTGACATAAAAATAGACACATAGACCACTGGGACAAAATAAAGTGTCCAGAATTAGCCCCCCCAAAATATGGTCAATCAGAATTCCAACAAGGGACCCAATGGGGAAAGGATAGTCTCTTCAACAAATGATGGTGGGAATACTGAATAACCACATGCAGAAAAATGAATTTGGACCCCTATCTTACACCACTCACCAAAATGGATTAAAGGCTTAAACATACGACTGAAACCATAAAACTCCTAGAAGAAAATACAGGGACAAAGCTCCTTAAAATTGCCTTGGCAAAAAATTTTTGGGTACAACACCAAAACACAATGACAAAAGAAAAAATAAAGTAGGACTACATCAACTTAAATGTATTTTCACAGCTCCCCCCACTCCCCTAAACCATATCAACAAAAGGCAACCCATGGAAAGGGAGAAAATATTTGCAAGCCGTATATCTTAAAAGGTTCATATCCAAAATATATAAAAACTCATACAACTGGGTAACAAAAAAATAATCCAGTTAAAAAGTGGGCAGAGGAACTAGACATTTTTCCAAAGTAGACATACAAATGGCGAACAGGTACATGAAAATATGTTCAGCAACACTAATAATTAGGGAGATGAAAATGAATTTTTAAATTTTATTTATTTAGTTTTCAGAGACAGAGAGAGAGAGAGAGAGGGCACAAATTAGGGAGGGGCAAAGAGAGAGAGAGGGAGACACAGAATCTGAAGCAGGCTTTAGGCTCTGAGCTGTCAGCACAGTGCCCTACATGGGGCTTGAACCCACAAACCATGAGATCATGACCTGGGCTAAAGTCTGAGGTTCAACCGACTGAGCCACCCAGGTGCCCCAGGGAGATGAAAACTAAAACTATAATGAGATATTTCCTCATACCTGTTTTATGTCTATCATCAAGAAACTTAGGTTGCAGGTTGTCACTTTCTGGTTCCAGTAGATCCAGAGGGGTATCTGCTTGTGCATTCTGTTTCTTAGGCTACCTTGAGTGGTTTGCATTCCTGACAGTTGTGGATGCCAGATGGATGCAGAAATTAAGGGAGGAAACCATTAGGAGGAGATTGTGGTTAATAGTGCAGGGCCAGCAAGGTTAAGGATGCAGTCTGAAATATATACATCCATTGTTTGAAGAAATAGGGATTGGCCTTGCTAAGGGTATATTCAAAGTATTGATGGTGACAGATTTTTGTAGTAGGTGGGAGAAATAGAGGCAACCTATTCTTTCAGGGGAAAAGGGAGGTACAGATTTTTTAAAATAAAAATTAAGGGAGGGGCACCTGGGTAGCTCAGTTGGTTGAGTGCCTGACTTTGGCTCAGGTCATGATCTCCTGGTTCAGGAATTCAAGCCCCACATCGGGCTCACTGCTGTCAGCCTGTCAGCAGAGTCCGCTTCAGATTTTCCGTCCCCCTCTCCCTGCCCCCGCCCTGCTTGCGTTCTCCCAAAAAATAAAGATAAATAAAAAAGGGAAATTCGCTAGAAGCAAAAGACCAGTCAAAGGGGAGTCTCTGCTAAAATAATGGTCTGCAAAGTAGAAGGTATGCGATGCTGTATAAAAAATGCTTAAGGTACAGGAAGAAATTTTAGAACTTGTAAATATTTTTTTCTCACTCTGCATTATTTGTATGTAGTTTATAATGTACATAAAATTATAAAAATGGTACAGTTGTGTAATTCACAAATAAATAAAAACACATTGTGGGTATATGGTCAACAATTTTATTGATGGGGTACATGATCTAAAGAGTTTGAGGCCACAGCACAAGAGGATCAAGGCAGCAGGATGTTCCTCCTCCAAAAAGCCAGTATCATATTAGACATCACAAGGGTAGCAGTAGGAAGGCAAATGTTTTGGCAAAGTAAAAATAAAAGAGTAGAAACAGGTGTGTCCTAATTCTAAAGAAATTTTACATTTTTATCCCTTTGGCTTTGTGCTTTCTTGAAATCCTTACTTTCTCTTAATGAGGTGAGCTTTACGAAACTGGGAGTAGAGTACAACTCAAGTATTTTTTATTTCATTACTTTTCCAGACCAAAGACTCTTAGTCCTCAATGACTGATCTCAACATACCAAAAAATATTGGTAAAAAAATTTAACATTTTGGGGCACCTGGGTGGCTTGGTTGGTTAAGTGGCCGACTTAGGCTCAGGTCGTGATCTCGCGGTTCATGAGTTTCAAGCCCCATATCGGGCTCTGTGCTGACAGCTCAGAGCCTGGAGCCTGCTTCGGATTCTGTCTCCCTCTCTCTCTGCCCCTCCCCCGCTCATGCTCCATCTGTCTAAAAATGAATAAACGTTAAAAAATATCGAAAAAAAAGAAAAAAATTAAACATTTCTATAAAGCAAGAACCCAAAGAATCTACTTTTCTTTTTCTTTTTCTCTTCTTTTTTTTTATACTCGGTGGTTTTTGGGTGTTCCAGTGGCTTATTGCTAAACAGTCAAGGGAAAAAGGCTTTCTGATTGCTAAAATGAAAGCACTCACTCTGTTTTGTTTTTTCCCTTCACATTTGAGGTAGGAAAATAACACAGGAACAAAAAAAAAATCTTGTTTCAGACATTGAAAAACTATTGGTCTTGCTATAGGTTTATAATAATTAAAATTTAAAAACTAAATTAAAAAATTAAAATTAAAAGTAAAATTTAAAAGCCGATAATTTGTCTTTTTATGTTGTACATCTGTAGAACCCTAGAAGACAGAATTTACAGCTCATATGAAAGGGCAGAGTTTTGTCCTTTGTTTTCTAATTGGGGTGAGAATAGAAGTATTTAATTAAAAGGTAAGGAAACAGACATATTTTTTTTTTGGCATAATGGTGTGTATAGGAAATGTAAGTTATTAGCAAGGGCAGGTCCATCTTATAGATGCTCCTTGATGAGGTAAAGGCAGGATCCTGGGATAAGGGTGGGGTGGGGAGAAATGATAAGACAATGAGCCTTAAAAAGTGGAAATCACAAAGGAAAACCAGAGCGTCGCTAAACCGCTAGTTGATCATCTCCGGTGGGTAATACATGAATTAAGGGTAAGACATTGGGTAAGATCACAGAGAAGTTTTGCATTGATATCATCTTTTAGAATCTGTGTGTGTGAACAACCACATAATATGAATTTCTTTCTGGTTAGAAATCTCCTAGAGGCTATGTGACTCCTAGGAGATTTTCCGTAAATGGACTGCCAAATTGCCATCCGGTTGTAGTATTTGCCTATCATGAAGTTTCAGAGTTAAACTGGAAGATCCTGCCTATCAGAAAATGTCAGCCTTTACTCTGGAAACAATTACTGTCTCCAGAGATTTCCCTAAGTTGATGTCTGACCTTTTCAGAAAGATGTAATCAAACTCCCAAACCTATAAGTGGGTTTGTACTACCAACCTCATATCCACACTTCACTTACTTTTAATGAAAATTTGAAATCTTTATTTCCTACCTGTATTATTACAAAATTTATTTATGGTGTTGATTTAGATTTCAGTTAGCTTTGCCCTGTTTTGGCACATCTATAGGCCTCAGTATGATAATTTCCAAACAGTATCTTTCCTAGGCAAAGTCTAGATTGGGGGCTAAATGACAACTAGAAGAATGAAATTGAAACAAGTTACGACAAACCTACATCTCCTTCCTAATATATCTGTAAGTATATTTGTCACACACTCCTCTGAGGATTTTTTAAGTGAAAAAATTAGAATATGTGTAAGATAGTATGATGGTTAATTTTGTGTGTAAATTTGCCTAGGCCATGGTACTCAATTATTAGGTCAAACACCAGTTAGATGTTGTGAAGGTATATTTTAGATGTGATTAACATTTAAATCTGTAAGTGGACTCGAATACATTATCTTCCATAACATGGGTGGGCCTCATGCAATCACTTGAGGGCATTAAGAGAAAAGACTGAGGTCCCTGGAAGATGAAGAAATTCTGCTTCCAGACTGCCCTTGGATTCAAGATTGGAACATCATCTCTTGTTCTGCAGATTTCAGACAAGCCTGCCCTGCAGATTTCAAACTTGCCAGTGTCCACAGTAATGTGAACAAATTCTTTAAAAATCTATCCTTAAGATTTACACATACATATATAACTTGATATATAACATATATATATAATTTATATATGTAAAGAAATATAGAAACATAAATAGAAAAAAAGCTCAACTGATTTTTTTTTCCTTCTCAAATTAGTTGAATAAGTCATATTGGCATTATTTTCAGAATGAATTAAAACCTTGTAAACACATATATTCACATATCAACATTTTTTTACCAAGTACATAGTGGGAAATGAAACACAGGAAGAAATGTATGTTTCCAGGGACTGTGCATTTCACCAAGCACACCAATGAGAAGAGCAGAGCTACACTGACTTCCTGTTTCAATATTCTACTGATTGCTACCTTCTTGATTCTGTTAGTTCAAACACCTGCTAGCTGGGAAAAGCACTAACGTCCCCTCGATGCTAGCCTTGCTTCACCCAAAACATCCTTTGTGGAAGTACAGTCCAAGCACGTCAATAGCTGTGGTTAGTCCACCGTTCAAAATTACACCAAGATTTTGAAGATTATTAGAAGTTTTCCAGATGCTGAGTCTATACATGAATTCTATCTGAAAATCAGTCTGCTTAGATCCTCAAAGGTTTACCCCTTAAAAATGACTGTTTTGTTTTGGCTGTAGGCCAATGTAAGCAATTCTAAGAGGTTCCAGTCATTTTCTTCCTTGATGTGCTGATATGAATAAGTTAGAAATGTCTTTCAGCAAACAGATTTTATGCCTCATCTTTTAACTCTAAGACATCTATACAGTTAGACTGGAATTATGGAATGCCAAAAGTTTGAGTAAGTTCAAGTGCTTCATTTAAATCTTTGGCTCCCCAGATAGTCCCTGAATTACAAAATCATCTCTATGGGAGAGTTCCGTTTTTGGGATTGTCCTTTCCCTTGTCTTGAAAAGCTAAACTAATCTGTCTGGCTGGTCTGATGCTCACAGAGGGTCGTAATGAACCACTATGTCAAAATGCCTACATTTTTATATTTTCCAATTCTCATGTAGTTGTAAAAGCAGAGCTAAAAAAATAAATGCTGGCTATATTTTAGACATTAACCTTATCTAATTATGGAATAAATCAACTGTAGCTTAAGGAAAAACTCATCCAGGTATGGTGAGATAAGCCACGGAAATTTTCAGACCAATTGCAGATATTTCTTTCTCCATTTATCATCTATTACACAGATCCCATGTTGTTCAGAGATCATGGGAAGACGCCTGGAATTTATACTGGGATATTACAATAAAATGTGCAAATGTGATGCATATTTAATCCTAATCATGTCTGAGGCAGTGTATTTTGAATGGATTGCGTATCTTACTAAAAGGTACAGTCATTCTATCAATTTCAGCTCTCCTAGGTTTCTCACAAATTTTCTTCACATTCATGTCAGAAAGGAGTGATACTTTGTGTAGAGTCAAGATAAGAAATTAGGCTGTGCTCCATTTTAGTCAGGATGGGGCTGGATCAACAAAACCAGGAGGGCAAGTTTAAGTTGTCAAAAGGAAGAGACACAGATAAAAAAAATACCTCAGACTAAACATTTACACATTGTCTATCTGGACTTGACTTTGACCGGTGTGTTTTTAAATGTCTGGTGATGTGTGACGGACAGTAGAATAAGTGGTCCTAAAGACAGCCAGCCTCTCATCCGGGGGCGTAGGTGGCCACAGGCATTTGATCATCACTGTCAAGATTCAGAAAGGCTGAATAAACATCAACATTTTCGTAAGGAAGCTGAGGAATTCCAGATGCACCAGCCCAGGGAGAGAAACACTCTGGAAAGGAAATTGTGGCAGACGTTCCCACACCTCTTAGACAGACATTCACATTTCCTATTTGGGGGTACCCAAACCCCCAAATGTGAGAAGTGAATCAATATCACTTTCTCAACCTAGTCCAATGAAGGCATATTTTGATTCCAGAAATTTAGCAAGCTGACCAAAGGAGTCTACCTCTGAAAATTCCTGGCTACTTTTCCACAACCTGAGACAAAAATGACAAGGAATATTTTTTCTCTCAGGAAAGAGTATCCTGCTGAGATTTAAACTCTTCGTTCTAGACAGGGTCTGCCTTCTAGAATTTTAGGCATGACGGAGTCTGTTAAAATAGATTGTGTGTAGCAAGATCAAACAAAAAGGAAATTCCATGAACATTCTTGAGTATTGTTATATAAGGTGTTTGAAGGGAAAGGGATTATTTTTTATAAGAAATAGAGGCCAGAATAATTTTCAAATATATTCTTTCTTCTGGGTTTACTCTTGCTCCTCTAGTCAAACTCATTAGATGAGGAAATGTATTATTTAAATGTGGTAGACAGTAATTCAGCTCAAATGTTGTTAATATTGGAAATAGAAAGTATTCTTTCTAGAAGCTGTGGCTCTACTTCTCTTCTGCTAGTTGTCAGGTGAATTTCTGAACTGTATTTCCATGTGTTCTGTTTCCACTATAACTGGATGCTTGCCTGTGTGGAGGATGCCACACTGTTATATCCTGTTCCAACAGGTGTAAGGGGCCACTCACCATCCCTAAAAACAAAATAAAAAAGGTGACAATATATGTTTTCAGATTTTTAGGGATAAATATTCAGATGGTTATATTTGAGCTCAAATTCAGTAACATCAAACAGTTCTAGCAAATGAGTTAAGCTGTGTGAGTCATTTATGTGGAAAGTATTTCCCTTAGAGGCATCATGCATTCATTTAATATTTATTGAGTAGCCTCTTATGTTCACATGTATTTGAAGTCTTTAATCCCTACTTATGGAGTGAAAAGTTTTTTTTTTCTTTCTGAGAATTTTCAGGCATCTGAAAGTAGAGAAATCTAAAAATGAGGCATAAATAGGTCCAAACTGGAAGAGCTGCAAATGCAATGTTCTAACTAAAATTAATATTTTCCTTGATTGGCATATGGGAGGAAAGAAGATGCTAAGAAAAATTTGTTATTACTGAAAATTTATGTTTCATTTATTTCTTTATTTTTAAAAGTGTATTTATTTATTTTGAGGAGGGGGCACAGTGAAGGAGGGGCAGAGAAAGAGGGAAAGAGAAAATCCTAAGCACAGAGCACAGAGCTTGATGCGGATTTGATCTCATGACCGACCGTAAAATCATGACCTGCACTGAAATCAAGAGTGGGAAGCTTAATGGAATGAGCCACCCAGATGTTCCTATCTGTTTCATGTAAACAGATTTTACAAATGATAGAACCGGTAACCTGATTATATTCTAGCCTAATCAGCCATCCTGGATATGGTTTCCTTTTCTCCTTTTGATGTCTATACTTAGTGAGGCTATCAATTAATCCCCTACAATAGAATTGAAATGTAGACTTGTGACAGAGGAGCAATTAGAATAAAAGAAGTTAATAAAACTCTAGAAGGGCTCTTTATGACTCAAAACTTATGATCTACACATTGAGTAATCTAGACTGGAGTCACCGGAAAAATCAATTAGGAGCAGTTGAAGAGTTCATAGACTCTGGCTGTTGGTTTTGGTTGTCCCCCTCCACAATGAGAGGAGTATAACCTATTAATTTCAGTGGAATGCTTGCTAGCTCTGCACCATAGGAATGAGCCAGCCATTATGTTGAAAGTGGGGACCTTGTACACTTGGATTCAACAAATTCAGGACTGCCAACCATTGTCAGTTACTAGCTGAACTGCAGGGATCTTGGCACAGAGGGTTAAAAAATATGCTCTGGCTGGTCCCCAAAGAATTAACTTGCTCTTAGAGTACTTTGAAAAAACACTGAGTCACAGAATAAGGCCAAGTGTGTGTTTGGCACAGGTTTATCGACTATATTCATTTGTACATTTTCATGGTGGCTATCAGTATGTCTAAGCTTTTATGCAAAAACATAATACCCTTGAATGGAAGTGACTGGAAGAGAATCCATTTGCTCCGTAAGCTAAGGCTATGATAACAAAATGCATAAAGGGGTCAGGAGTTGGCCAAGCTTGTGGAATGACTGTATGTTGTTTACCATTTATCCTTCACGTCTAAAAGGTATCCATTTCTAAACTGATCAGTAGCAAGGCAAGGAAGCTTGCTTCACTTTACATAGAACAAAAAATATATATAAAAGAGAGTCTTCCCTGGGGTGGTAGTGCAGTGTTATTTAGAGAGAGCTAAACTTGGCCTAGCCCAGTTCTTCTATAATACAATATAATTATAAGCAAGGCACAATCACCCCAGGTTTCCTCTTCTTAGTTTTGCAAATCAAGGGGATTTGACTCTCTTTAGGCTATATTCCACTTCATAGGGCTTTTTTTTTCCACCCCATAATTCTTAATCTTCAAGGAACGAAAAGAAAACAGGAAGGGTGCTAATGTGATTAATAATGAGACAACTTCCCAGATTTTGTTCTTTTCCAAATGCCATGTCTGCGAAGCTTTTTTCATCAGCTCTAGAAGCTTTCTTTGTTCAAGTTTAGTATTCCCAGAATCAGGTCAGGAACTGAAAAAAAAAAAAAAAAAAAAGAAAGAAAGAAAGAAAAAAACAAGAAAAAAGCACAACGAGCTGGATTCTAGAGTCATAATGATTCAGTGGCTTATGAGGCTGGATCAAAGTTGCTGTGGAAATAGTTTCATAAGCATTTTTGTGTGATTAACTTCAGAGACCACGCGTTCAATATGCAAGCTTTTGACACCAAGCAAGGTCTAGGGACAGAGATTCTAATTCAATTCAAGGACTTCAGCTTCTTCTCAGTCTCTGTGACAAAAGGCCTCTGGCCTGGACCAGCTTCATGGCTGCACAGGACACTACTCTTCCTTGCTCCCACATTCCCATTTATAAGATGAGGTGCTGTGTGCTTACTGTTCTGATATTCTATCAGTTGCAGAATATTTAGGCCCTAGGATAGGACAGTCAAATCCTCCCTAATTGTGTTTTTTTTTTTTGCAAAATTAATTCAATGTATTATATTTTATTATGATGTACAACAAGCTGACAGTATTTTCTACTTGTATGAAATTAGCCAGTGTGACATTTTTGGGTCCCTCCTGTTCTTTTAAGCCATGCTCACTGGGTTTGGCAATTCTTGCATGCATCAGTTGCTTCCCAGATTTGTTAGGGCTCCCTTATACACAGAAAAGTATATGCTCTTAAGTACTCCTTGAATTCTTCCAGTTACATCAAAAAATTTATTCTTTTTAAGAAAGGACACAAAGTTCTCTGTAGCAAGTAGTAATACTGGTCAGCACTGGGATATTGCCAGATAAAGCTAAATCTGCATTAGGTTGCCTGGGCTGTCGTGACAATGCAACACAAACCGGCTGGCATAAACAACAGAAATTTATTGTCTCATAATCCTAGAGGCTAGACATCCGAGACCAAGGTCAGTAAGACCGGTTCCTTTTGAGGGCTATGAGGGAGAATCTATTCCAAGCCTGTACCCTAGCTTCTAGAGATTTGCTAGAAATCTAACAATTCTTGGCTTGTAGAAGTATCACCTTGATCTCTACCTTTATGTCCACATGACATTTTCCATACATGTGTGTCAGTGTCCAAATTTCCCCTTTTTATAAAGACACCAGTCATATTGGATTAGGGACCACTCCACTCCAGTATGACATCATCTTGACTAATTACTTCTGCAGCAACCCTATTTTTAAATAAGGTCATTTTATGTGGTACTGGAGATTAAGACCGAAACAGGTAAATTTTGGGCAGACACAATTCAACCTACAATACATGGCTTCCAATAGTCTTAGTATAGGGAAAATCCCACAGTAGCACTATTTTTGCATTTGGTACCAAGGCTCAGATGCATTAATAATGAATTCCTCTGGAAGTCTCCTGGCTAAATTATGAAGCAAATGAGTTTGCTTTCTTTTATTCTGCTACCTTCTTCTTGGGTCTTTTTGCCCCTAGTGGGCCCTCTACTTTCACTCTTTTCATGTCCTTGCCCTTCTGAATGCAGATATAATTCATAATACTAATTTCTGCTACAGCATTTGTTGTTTTAGGTGACATCTATTGATCACTCTTTGTTAATCACTACAGAATTTTGGAGTCTGTAGCTTCTTAGCAGGCAGCTTCATCCGACATGCTTATTAGAATAACAAGATATTAGATTTTAAATCATGTTTTCCTCACTTGACATCCTTTATCCAAACTGAATTCTTCACCTTCTTCATCAACAGAGTTACCATTTTTGCAAAATTTTTATTTTTGTGATCAGTTATTTATTTTCTGCTTTGAAAAAAAAAAAGAACCAGAGGACTCTTTTTTTAAATATTCATTTTTGAGAGAGAGACAGAGACAGAGACAGAGCATGAGCGGGGGAGGGGCAAAGAGAGAGAGGGAGACAGAATCCCAAACTGGCTCCAGGCTCCCAGCTGTCAGCACAGAGCCCCACACGGGGCTCTACTCACAAACCACGAGATCATGAGCCACGAGATCATGACCAGAGCCAAAGTCAGATGCTTAACTGGGCCACCCAGGCGCCCCAAGAACCAGAGGCCTCTTAAAGTCTTCTTTCCCTTTATCTCCAACATCCAGCTTGTCAGCAGGCACTATAATTTGTTAGTTTGACTTGTCTCACATTTTCACCAAATCTTGGAGAAGTTTCAGGCATCTGTTTTGGGCACTTTATTTGGGGGAAAATATTCCTAGATTTGTCTATTAACAGAAATATCTATAAGCTATTCTTTGTGATGGAAGAAGGCAAGAGATAGAGTTTCATCAAACACTGGATACTTTGCTGGGTACTCTACATAGATGATCCTATTGGATCATACCCTCCGAGGTATTCCTGCCTAAATTTATGAACAGAGATAAACTAAAGAATTTGTGATTATGAACTGATAGCCAAGAAGGAAGGAACTCTGGAGTTCTTTCAATTTCAAGAAGGACAGTTGAACTTTAATAACATTTTGAATTATAATAATAATTAAGATGATTTCATGTTTCTGGGCTATTCTGTACACTAAGTTCTGGCCGACAATTTTTTTTTTTTTGCATATTCATGCCAATGTATAATCACAACAATTCTCTGAGGAAGGTATAAACCCTGTTTTATTTTTGAGACATAATTGACACATTATATTAGTATTAGGTGTGCAACATGATTCAATATCTGAAGATTGTGAAGTGATCACCATGATAAATGTAGTTAACATCAGGCACCATCCATAGTTACAAACTATTTTCTTGTGATGAGAATTTTTCAGATCTATTCTCTCTGCAACTCTCAAATATACAGTACATTGTCATTAACTATAATCGCCATGTAACACATTGCATCCCCAGGTATTATTTATTTTCTAATTGGAAGTTTGTACCTTTTGACCCCTTTCATCCATTTTTCCCACTACCCCCCACTACCTGACCAATCAGTTCTATCCATGAATTTGGATTTGTTTTGTTTTTTTAGATTCCACATCCAACCGAGATCATACTGCATTCGTCTTTCTCTGTCTGACTTATTTCACTTGGCATAATACCCTCAAGGTTCACAAGTCCTGCTTTACAAGATGAGAAAATTGAGGTTTAGGGAGGTTAAATAACTTGACCAAAGTTTCATAGCCAGGAGTTAGTAAAATCTATAATGGAACCACGCCAGCTTAAATTAAGATTCTTCACTTTTAACCACAACACTATATTCGAAAGTGGAAATATCAATATATTACTTTTTATTCAGTCTTGTTTTACAAAACAATCCCCAGTGCTCTTTATTAAAATTGCCACACATCAACACTATACATCTCCCCATGGTGTCTAGTTGAGTGTTGGGCATGAAGTTTATGCTCGATACATACTTTTCCTTATATGCAGTCATTTTTAAGCCATTATAAACTTATAAACACAACTGGAAAAGTCATCACTGAACTCTGGGCTGGGAAAAATATTGGCGAGTTAAGAGACCTATGTTCTAGCCCCGTGTAAAACCTGTGATACTAACTTCCCTCATCTGCAAATCAAAAAAGTTTGGTTTTAATGGTTTGGGTTCAAAATGATTTTAAAATGCATACCTCACATTTTGTACTGCTAATCATGTTTTAATTATAATGGAAAATATTTTCACTTCTAGTTAATAGCAAAGAATATATGGAATGTCAGTTTCAGCTAGTGATTCTGTTCCATGGTATTTAGGAATGCAAATTATGTGTATCCAGGTTTTGGCTGACCTACATATTTGGAGTGTGTGTGTGTCTAGTATCAGTGGTGAGATCTAATCTGTGCATTCCCTCAGAAATACACACGTGCTCAGGGTTTAGCTATATTAAACTATGAAATTATTTGGTAAAAAATATTATCTTCACTGATGTATCCTTTCTCTTAACACTTAGTTTTTAACTTACACTTTTAAAAAGAGATCAGTTGGCACTTTCCAGGCACAAAAATTGTTAGGAGGTCAGCTATAATACATTAGTTACATGATTGAGATCCAAACACACAGGCTTCCCTTAGATGTGGTATGATACCTGTAGCTAAATTTTATCCATTTAGTATTTTTCAGATGCTGTGGCTTTACTGGTATTATATCTTCCAACCCTTGTAATAATCTTATGAAGTAGGTAGTATTAACCATTCCATCTTGCAGATAAGGGATCTGAGGCAGAGAGGCCATGTAACTTGCTCAAAGGCATACAGCAAACCGGCATGTGAGTCCATATAATCTGATTCCAAAGCCAATTCACTAACCATTCTTTAATATAGAAATGTGGACAACTTGCCACTCAGTAATGGTTTTTAAAGTAGAATTTTAAAAATTATATTGCTGTACTTTTTTTAAGTTTATTTATTTATTTTGAGAAAGAAAGAGAGAAAGAGAGAGAGAGAGAGTGCACAAGTGGGAGAGGGCCAGAGAGAGAAAGGTAGAGAGAGAGAATCCCAAGCGGGTTCACACTGTCAGTGCAGAGACCCATGGGGGGCTCAAATTCACAAACCATGACTATGACCTTAGCCACAGTTGGCCGCTTAACCAACTGAGACACCGAGGCACCCCAAATTGCCATACTTAATAAGAGGTAAATTCGTCTGAAAAAGTTGGCTTGTGACAACAAATTTTCAGTGAGTTACTCTCCTAATTCTTAGCTATTATCAACCTCTACTTAATTTTCAGATTTGATCCCAGCCATCATGCAATTCTTTTGGGTATAACCTACTCTCCTAATTTAGAATGTTCCCAGCTCCGGTGTTTCCACTTCGCCAGGTATATATTTTTACACTTTTTCCCTATACCTGAAGTTTTTAATGTCCTCAGGGAATGACTTTTAATTGCGAGACACATTAAAAAAAAAACTTTCTGACCTTTTGCCAATCTTAGCTGGTGAGAAGAGAAACACACTCATTTCAACAAGTTCTATAGATATAAGGTTGCTAAATCAATAAATAAATGGGCTTCTTAGACTGAGCTGAAAAGTAAAAAAAGCTTGAGTACATCTTCACCCCAATTACCCCTTCAAACCAAAATTGGATGAGTAACCAGTATCACAGTCATATCCTTTGCAAAAATATTGCGAATTATTAAAAAAAATATATGCTTATTCATTTTTGAAGGACAGAGGGAGACAGAGCACAAGTAGGGGTGGGGCAGAGAGAGAGGGGGACACAGAATCTGAAGCAGGCTCCAGGCTCTGAGCTGCCAGCACAGAGCCTGACACAGGGCTCAAACTCAAGAACCGTGAGATCATGACCTGAGCTGAAGTCGGACACTCAACCGACTGAACCACCCAGGCGCCCCCAAAATATTGCAAATTATTAATGCAAAGCAATAGGAGTTAAAAATGGAAGACTGACAATAGCTATTTATTGCCCTCTGTACACTACCAATACTCAACTGAAAGGACAGAAAACCTGTGAAAACAAGCCTCGTTTTTCATTTTCACATATTTTCGATCATTCAGGTTTATGCTTCTGTGAATTGCCAGCTCATAGCCTTCATCCATTCTTCTCTTGAATTTGTCTTTTGTTGATTTATGAGTTATTTGTGTATTTTAGGTACTAATTCATTATTCCTCCTAGGCATTAAGATTTCATCCTAGTGCACAGTCTCACATTCCACTTCATTTGTAGTATCTTTTGTCAAATAAATTTAAAAGTCAAATGCGTCGATCTTTTCCTTCATGTTTTGGCTTTTCTAAGTCTTGACTACATAAGCCTTCACTACTGCATGTCATGAAGATATTCTCCAATTTTTTTCAATGATTTTCTTCAAAAATTTTTAAAAATGTATACACACACACATTCTGAGAGCAGTGTCTTGTTGTGATATTGAATCTTCTTATCCAGTAAGATCTCTCTCGTAGCTATCTCTCTGATTTGCAATAAGATTTTATATTTTTCTTCATAAAGTTTTTGCACATCTTCCATTGTCTCAATTATAGATATATTATGTTTATTATAAAGGTATCTTTTAAAAATTACATTTTATAAGTGTTTCTACTTTGTAAGAATACATTTAATTTTATACAACTTTGTACCCCAATCCAAAATTCAGCATGATTTTATTGAACTTACTTATGAGCTTTAACACTTTGACAATAAAAATCGCCATGATGTTTAAATGTAGGTAGCAAAATCCTTTGCAAGTACTTTATTGAACAGAAGTGGTAATACTTTTCATTTTGGACCTGAAAGGGAATTCTCTTATGATTAAGTTATTGCTAATTTTTATCACTGATTAATTTTTTTCAGCTACCTTTTATCGGAAACTCTTTTTCCCTATAACCAGTGATTCTGTGATGATCAAGGGAGCACTGGAATCACCTTTAAAACAGAGTGCTGGGCCTTGCCCCTAAAGTTTTTGCTCGAGCATGTCTGTAGAGGAGTTCCAAAATTGGCTTTGCTAGTTAGTTCCTAGGTGAGGCTGCTGCTGCTAGTCAGGAGGCCACACACTGAGTACGACTGCCATGACTCTATGTCACACTTAAACTTCACTCACCAGGGCACCTGCATGGCTCAATCGGTTCAGTTTCTGACTTCAGCTCAGGTCATGATCTAGTGGTTGGTGAGTTCGAGCCCTGGGGTGGGCTCTGTGCTAAAAGCTCAGATCCTGCTTTGGATTCTGTGTCTCCTTCTCTCCGTGCCCCTCCCCTGCACGTGCTCTGTCTCAGTCTCTCAAAAATGAATGTTAAAAATATTTTAAAAAAATCCTTCAGTCTTCATCATTTGAGATGTATATGGATGGTGACATGATTTTTATTTGCTCCCAAACTTGCTCATTCCAGTTTTATTGTGATCCTTTGGTACTGTGGTCGTTTGTTTATGGATAATGCCTGCAAATAGTTTTTTATTTACCCAGATTTTATAGTTTTCTCTAGTTAATTCTTTTTATATGTAGCTATTCTTGGTTCATAGTGTATTTCTCCCAATATTTTGTTATGAAAATTTACAAACTTGTAAGAATTGAAATAATTTGACACTGAACACCTATAAATAGTGTATCTATAGTATATCCACAACCTATATCTACTACCACTCTCTATATATAGAATGTCCACTACCTATATTCTACTATAAACATTTTACTATGCTTGATGTACATACATTATTCCATATATCCATCTCTCTATCCATTTATCAGTACATCTTATTTTTTAATGCTTTTGTGTCCTTTTTCCTGTAGCTTTGAATCTTGTCTTTTTCTCTTTAGTTATCTTAATTATATTTATTTCAGAATCTCTATCAGATTGTTCTATTTTCTTCCAGTATTGAAATTCAAAATCTCCTGTTATATGGACCGTGGTGGATCATTTCTTTCTTTCTTTCTTTTTTCTTTTTTTCTTTTTTTTTTACAATTGTATTGTAAACTCATTTTCAGTCTTATAGGAACCCTGTGCAGCCTTGGTTGAAAGCATGTCCTATCAAGGAATTTTTGTGTTTTTTTATTCCATGACTCTCAGAAGTATTAGTGTTACAAGAGCAATTTTTAAGGCAATTTCTTTTCCAAACCAGACAATGTTTGGTAAAGGCCCAACAGAGAAATTTAAAAAAAAATTTTTAGCCAAAATTCAGACTAAAGTAAACTTCCTTATATTCTCCTGTATCAGTGCACTTTTCTTTCCTTTTTTCCTATTAACCTTTTAATTGAGTGCAGGCCCTTCAGGTCCCAACTTTATATTGGTGGTTTCAGTTCCAACTTTTTACTTTTCTGAATCCCACAGCGTCTGCTCCCTGGTTCAGTCTGTGTTAAAACCCAAGATTAGCACATCCCCAAGAGCAGACATGCCTCGGCTCATGTGCTTGCCACTTAATTCTCTTTTTTTGTTCCCTGTCATTTCTGGTTTCCCAATGCATTTAAGGAATGTCTGTTATAAGAGACTCCTTCATGTTCTCTACTCCTTGTATTCTTAGCAAACAGAAGTCTACCTCTACTTCACTCACTTGGACTTAATTTTTGTATACAT
Organism: Panthera uncia; assembly: GCF_023721935.1. NCBI lineage: Eukaryota > Metazoa > Chordata > Mammalia > Carnivora > Felidae > Panthera > Panthera uncia. The sequence goes on from NC_064810.1 coordinate 46,013,213, forward strand.
TTTGAAGAAGTGCCTATTTCTGTTTCTTGTTTATTTACATATACCAACCAGTTTTAATTCTATGTTTTACATATATATATGTAAATATATACATGTAAATATATATATATTTAATGTTTATTTATTTTGAGAGAGAGAGAGAGAGAGAGAGAGCGCATGAGCAGGGGAGGGGCAGAGAGAACGGGAGAGAAAGAATCCTAAGCAGGCTCTGCACTGTCATCTCAGAGCCTGATGTGGGGCTCAATCTCACACACCATGAGGTCATGACTGAAATCAAGAGATGACACTTACCTGACTGAGCCACCCAGGCACCCCTATATCTACTTTTCTAACTGAAATTACCATTACTTAAAATTCACCAATGGCATTTTCTCTCCATTTTAAATCTTTTTAAAGATTACATGCTATTATAACCTAAGAGAAATTCTGAATCAGTTTGAGTATATGTACAGGAATACCCCTCACTTGCTCGATGAATGGATTTTCTATTTGCCTTCTATAAGTCACAGTGATTAATGCTCATGGCACAGCAAACACTCCTGACCGGAAGACTGTTTTATTCTCCAAGCCACAATGGTATTTCTGTGCCTATCAGTTGTGTTGTAGAGATATGAAGAGTCAGTTTTTTGTTGCCTTACATAATTTAATATTTTAATGTTATTTTAAATAATTTTATTTTATTTTAAATGATTTAATTTATTCAGTTATTATATAACAATGAAATATGAGTGAAAAATCAAGTTATTTCTATCAAAATTAATTTCAGTTCTCTGATTAAGGCATGATAATTTTATATTTCTATATGAAATTTTCTTTTAAAATTAAGTGTAGATAAAAAAATTACAAATGGGAAAATATTCTCAAAACCTTAAGATTTATACACCAATATTGGGGCGCCTGGGTGGCTCAGTCGGTTGAGCCTCTGACTTCGGCTCAGGTCATGATCTCACGGTTCATGAGTTCGAGCCCTGCATCGGGCTCTGTGCTGATAGCTCAGAGCCTGGAGCCTGCTTCCGATTCTGTGTCTCCCTCTCTCTCTGACCCTCCCCTGTTCATGCTCTGTCTGTCTCTGTCTCAAAAATAAATAAACATTAAAATTTAAAAAAAGATTTATACACCAATATTAGTTTGCAAGTGTATTTAAATTTTCACTTTAGAGATTTCATATTAGGAATCATAGTCTTTACACAACTACTATGGAGCACTCCAATCAGAAGATATTTATGTATATTAAATTAAATATGATCTTTAAACAATATATCATTTAAAAAATATTCCTTACATTAAACAACGTTTTGACTAACCATTTTCTGGTCCTGACCTGAATGCATATGATAACAGGACTTTTTTTTTTCCAATGTTTATCTATTTTTGAGAGAGAATGAGACCGAGCATGAGCAGGGGAGGAACAGAGAGAGAGGGAGACACAGAATCTGAAGCAGGCTCCAGGCTTTGAGCTGTCAGCACAGAGCCTGATGCAGGGCTCAAACTCACAAACCGTGAGACTGTGACCTGAGCTGAAGTCTGACACTTAATGCACTGAGCCATCCAGGCACCCCAATAACAGGACTTCTCATTTATTTTATTTCATTGTTATTACAGTCCAATTTTCTTAGTGTCTTAGTGTCAGTGAAATGTTTACATCTATGTTTATTTGAAAATTGGTCTAAGAGACTAGATAAGAAGCAATCAATCTGCTCAAAATAAGATATTTTAGGGACGCCGAGGTGGCTCAGTCAGTTAAGTGTCTGACTTCGGCACAGGACTCGCAGTCCATGAGTTTGAGCCCTTTGTCAGGCTTTGTGCTGACAGCTCAGAGCCTGGAACCTGCTTCAGATTCTGTGTCTCCTCTCTCTGCCCTTGTCCCACTCACACTCTCTCTTTCTCTCAAAAATAAACATTAAAAACTTTAAAAAAATATATTTTCTTTTTTTTTTTTAATTTTTGTTAATGTTTATTTATTTTTGAGACAGAGAGAGACAGAGCATGAACGGGGGAGGGTCAGAGAGAGAGGGAGACACAGAATCTGAAACAGGCTCCAGACTCTGAGCTGTCAGCACAGAGCCCGACGCGGGGCTTGAACTCACGAACCGCGAGATCATGACCTGAGCCGAAGTCGGATGCTTAACTGACTGAGCCACCCAGGCGCCCCCAAAAAATATATTTTCAACATTATTTAGCAGATTGAGATAAAAAGTAAAGAATGTTGCATAGTATAATGCACTCATGATGCCATCAGAGGACCTGACTACTAATAACCAGTCTGCCTCCACCCTTGGGACAGTCTTTGCTTGTGGTCACCACGATTTGTATCACATGACCCACAACTCTTGGGAAAGCTGAATGGATCAGGGCTGAGTTTGGCAAACATGACCTAAAGATATGCACTGGACCTATACAGGTGGTTGAAGCCCCAGCAAAAGCCTGTTTTGGTGACTAGCACACTCAAAATAAGCTGAGAAGAGATGAAGTCAAGAGTAGAATAGTTCAGAAAAATAAAAGAAGGTAATAATATTACTCAAAAAGATAATAATAAGCAGCCCTAATCAATAAAAAATGAGGAAGAGAAAAGGAGTGTAGACACAGGTTAATTTATATGGAATAAAAAGAAACATCCGGAGAAAGTAGCAGAGCGGTAAGGGGGGGCGGTCCTGGGCACAGGAGATGAGTACCTACAGTGGCTTCCCAGAGATGCCCTCCAGCTACTCCAGCTTTTGTGGATTCTGGTAAACACGAATGTCTGAATTTTCCTCAAGGCCTTAGTAAGTTCTTAGTAGGTAAGTTCTTCCTTATTTCTCCTTGTATCCCAACTATAAACCCCACCTGAAACCAGAGCATATGATGCTCCTTGCATGCTGAAAGAGCCTGACTATTGTAAGTAGAAAGGGAACTAATTTACAACCCTATTATCTTTAACAGAAACTTCTTAAAAAGAGGGACCATATGTCTACCACATTTTGGCATGCTGTTAATAAGACATCAGAATAAAAAGAACTATAATGAATTTGCACAAATTTGCTCATTTAGAACGCTATCTTAGCGGAGAGGCTTTCCAATATGTTGATATAACTTATCTCATATTTTTTGCGTGGGATATTGTGTGAATTAAAGACTGTAAAACACTGGATGGAGATTCAGGAAAATTTGATCTTAATCTGAATCCAACCATGACAAGGAACCTCAGTTTCCTTATCTGTGGGGCTCACGTGTTTTGAAAAGTTGTAAAAATCAGAGACGATATGTGAAAGTACTTTGTAAATCTCATATGCCATATAAATACAGATGATAAAGCTTTCGAATCTCAAATTTGGAAGGGACTATAGGACCTCATTCCAGAATTTACCTGATTCAGAATAATTTTTAATTCTTTCAATCTTTTGTCCCTTTTACTTAGCCCCTGATTTCCACACCTGTTTCATTTGAGTATAGAAATATGTTAGCATATCTTGTTCAAATGAGTTTCCCGATATTCCTAAAACAACATTTAAAACAAAGGGTAGACTTATTTTTCTCTGGAGTTGTAAGAGCTGAGGACAGAAAGGAAGAAGTCACCCTCGAATTCTGTGTATACAAAGTCGTTTACAGAAAGCACAGAAATCATGTTAAGTGCACTACCAGACATGTTTATATCAGACGGGATTTGGTCTGGATGGAACCTTCAGTGGAATCCCCCAGGTATCCCTGCCTCAGCTGCTAGGGCTGCCTCCCATCTCTGCCCTGTAAGCCTGACATATCCTCCTCTCTTCTTGTCTTTAAAACGTATATGTCCTCTGGGCTCTGCAAGAAAAAACCAGGTTAATGAAGAAAATGTGGTGTAAGAGCCGAATATATTTCTCACCTTGAATAACATTCACATTTAAAAGCTGCCTGAAGAGCAATAAGCACTGTATTGAACTGAAGGAATTGAAGGAATTTGCACTAAATAATGACAAGTCCAGGTAGATGTGTATAAAGTCCTTCCTCAGGACTTCTATGAGGCTCATGGGTAGGCCAAGAAGCAGGCCAGCTCGCTACACAAAGATGTAGGTCTGTGTGCGTGTGTGCACATGCACACATGTCACTGTCTTGGGAAAAACAACTAGAAACTGGCTTTCTACTTCATTTTTACTATAACCCATAAATGGGACTGCTTTCCAAAGTGATTAAATCTGCTCTCTTTGGGTCAGATGGTTGGCCAATAGGTGTCAGAGAATGATTTTTCTAATCACGGACAGGCTTTTATTGATGTAGCCAGCAATAACCACGTTGGAAAAACATTGTTTATTCATGATCCAAATGCATGCTGCTATCTCGTTAGGCCCAGATGTTCATATTTCTAGATATAATCTTTACTCCAGAGCCCAAATCAACGTTATGCTGGGAGACTGAATTCCTCAAATTCAGCTCTTATTATTTCTACTCCAATGGGAAAATGTATATCTCCTACCTCCTCTGCTTCCAATACTTCCAAATTACAAAGAGAACAGTTCAGAAATGATCAAATAGAGTGGAGATAAATTTTAGGCCTTCCTTAGCAAGACCCAAGAGGCCTAGGAATTCCACTCATATGAAGCCCTCTCCACAGCTGAGCTACAGTGGTGTCACAGAGTAATAATTTCAGAAGAACTCGGTTGGAAAAGATACAGAGAACAATCCAGGAAATAACAATAAGAATGATTAATGAGATGAAGATTGGATCAGATAAATAAGGGTTAGGATAAAGGTTTGTGATGCCAGAGAAAATAAGTCCCAGGGTTGATTTACTAATTGATTATTAATAATTGGCAGAGCTTTATTTGGAGTTCTTAAATCGTTACAGAGAATCTTTCTCTCCAGCCTCAATGATTTTAGGCAAAGTATGAGCCATTCAAAGGGAGCTATGCTTATGCTCTGCTTTAAGAATATGAAAAGCTACTTTAAACAAGATTCTGGTACATTGTCTATACTGAAAACTGAGTACCAGTAGGTGGACTTGTACTAGCGATTAGAAAGTTTGGTTAGATTTATAGAAGGTGTCCTTGACTGTAAGGGAGACTGACTACAAATACACTGAGGCCCCAAAAGAGTTTGGAAAGACATCTATTTCTAAAATATGTCCAAATAGTACCATATTACAAGAAAAAAAAATGTTTTATGTTCCTTTTATAGTTTGGTGTATTTCCATCATTTTACCTTTTTATTGAGAGGGTACTGACGGAACCATTTGAATAGTTTATGAAACAGTGAGTAGTGAAAATATTATAAAGGCAAAATAATGACATGTATACTGTAAGAGCTGTAATTATACGGTGGAGACCAAGAGTGTATACTTTCTATTAGACAGATTTTTGTCCCAGTATAAATTAAACTTTCTTTCCGACTGTAGTGTCTTAATTAGATTACCTACTATAGTGAATCTTAACTTTGAGTAGCTTTTTAGCTACTAAGTTGTTAATATCCAACAGTATTTTTTCAAAAAACATTGTTTTCATAAATTAACACACCTAATAGTGGCTATTTTATTTATTTTTTTCAGTTTCATCTTTTTATTTATTTATTTTTTGTTTTTGTTTTTGTTTTTTTTTCAATATGTGAAGTTTATTGTCAAATTGGTTTCCATACAACACCCAGCGCTCATTCCAAAAGGATGCATAGGGGCACTTGTACCCCAATGTTTATAGCAGCTCTCTCAACAATAGCCAAATTATGGAAAGAGCCTAAATGTCCATCAACTGATGAATGGATAAAGAAATTGTGGTTTATATACAATGGAGTACTACGTGGCAATGAGAAAGAATGAAATATGGCCCTTTGTAGCAACATGGATGGAACTGGAGAGTGTGATGCTAAGTGAAATAAGCCATACAGAGAAAGACAGATACCATATATTTTCACTCTTATGTGGATCCTGAGAAACTTAATAGTGGCTATTTTAGAGTCACAAACTACCAAACAGAAAAGGAACTCTAGGGGCATCAGGTATGCCAGAGTTACCAAAGTTGTACAAATTTCATTCAACTATTGATGATAATATACAAACACTTCAGGCAGCTATTTACTAGCTCAGGCCAGCCCAAAGAGATGCTGAGGCCTCTCGCCAAGGTTTCAAATCCAACTTAGTACCAGAGAGGGTCTCATGAAGACCCACGATGAGCAAGCATCAAATCTGAGAATATTCTACAGTAGATGGCAGGCTATATGGGGACCTTCACTTACAAATTAAATTAGCTTATGCTGCCCAATTTGTGGCTAGATGATAATATCAAACTTTGATTTTTGTAAAATTAATCTCTTCTCTGCAGCCAGCCTTTTACATAAGAAGTGCAGTTGTGGTAAAGAGCCACTCTCTTGCATGAATCCAGGAAAGGCTACTTCATACCTCTGGCCAATTATTTATACTTTGGATATAGCTACCCACAATGTGGTGGTTAAAGGATCCTTTTCATGATACCAGCGGAAAAGCTTACAGAAACAAAACAAAATAAGGGAATTTAAAACAGCACCAACTGCACACTGCCACCTGAAGTAATAGGAGAAAAGCATCACTGACTAAAAGTCGGTCTATCGCCGATCTTAGTGCACACAGTATGCGAGAGAATTTTTGATCAGTATTAAGAACCAAATTATTTGATTGTAAAATTATTTTTAGGATCATACTCACAATTAGGCAGACTACAGGAATAACACCAAATGCTAGCTGCTCATTGTTGCTCTTGATTTGATCTATAAAATGCTAGAGTTCTGAAGAACTCACTTAAAATTATGTTCCCAGTCAAAATCACAAGAAAATTGATCTGGAAGCCTTTTGACTTTTTTCTTCTCATAAAAGTAGTACATGCTTGTTGTTGGATTTAAAAAATTATAGATAATCAGGGAAACGGAAAAAGAAAAAAGAAAAAAAAACTATTTAAAATGTGACCACTCAGAGAGGGGCATGGTTAAAATTTTTGTTTGCTTCCTCTTTTCATAAAGTGTGTATGTGTATGCATGTGTGTATGTGTCTATATTTTGTTGTATCATATATTTTCCCCATAACTTATTATGAACATTTTAATGCTACTAAACACATACTAATTTCAAAATAGGCATGTTTGAACACCAACATTATAGGAAGAATTTTAGGAATTATAGGCAGAATACTTTCACAGCAAGCCTGTTTTTGATTCAGAATAAAAAATATATATTAAAAGGCAAGTAACTGAAACCTTCCTGGGGAAGTTTCCTTCAGGATTGTTTAGGCCATACGATCATTTAAATGATTGTATTCAATGTTGGTGAATTAGTTATAGGAGATGTACACCTAGGTTAGAGGCAGCTTGATTTGTACTAATTTGGGAATTGAAAGGCCTGGGATCTAATGAGGGCTCTGCTGTACTGACTCAGTGAATAACACCAGGCAAAGGAATTAACCTAGATGTCTGTTTATAATATGAGCCTGTCTAATATTGCCAGACCAAGATTCTTTAGGTCATGGTAAAATAAATGTGGTTTGGTGTGGATAATTTTGCAAAGTTCAGTTAAGAAATCTAGTCAGATTATTGTCCTTTTTTGTGAGGAGATCTGGGAAAGAATAGGAATTTAAATATTTTAAACCTACTTTGAAAGCTATTCAATAAATGTATTCCTTGAACCTTAGAAAAAGATTTCCAAAACATATCAGTCACTTAATACATCTACTTTCCTCTGTAATTCAAAATTATACAGAACTGGACCAAATGCCCATATATTTAAAATGTAACTCTTTACAAAAAAAATTAATTGAAGAAAAATTATTTAAGGAAAGATTTTGTAAAATAAAATGTCAGAAATGATATTTTATACCAATTTCCCTTTTAAATATATTTATTATTTATTTATTTTGAGTGCAATAGAGAACGAGCAGGGGATGGTCAGAAAGAGAGAGAGAGAGAGACCGAGAATCTGCAGGTTTAATGCAATGCCTATCAATACACTAATAACATTTTTCATAAACTGGAACAAATCCTAAAATTTGTATGCAACCCCAAAAGACCTCTGATAGTCAAAGCAATCTTGAAAAAGAAAAACAAAGCTTGAGGTATCACAATCTCAGGTTTCAAGATATACTACAAAGCTGTAGTCATCAAAACAGTATGGTATGGGCACAAAAATGAACACAAAAATCAATGGAAAAGAACAGAGAACCCAGAAATAAACCCATGCTTATATGGTCATTAATTTAAAACAAGGGAGGCAAGAATATACAATAGGGAAAAGACAGTCTCTATAATGGATGGTGCTGGGAAACCCGGACAGCCATATGCAAAGGAAGGAAACTGAATCACTTTCTTGTATCATATACAAAAATAAACTCAAAATGGATTAAAGACTAAAAGTGAGACCTGAAATCATAAAACTACTAGAAGAAAACACAGGCAGGAATTTCTTGGATATCAGCTATAGAAATATTTTTCAAGATAAGTCTCCTGAGACTAAGGAAACAAAAGCAAAAATCAACCTTTGTGCAAAATAAAAATCTTTTGCACGGCGAAGGAAATTATCAATGAAACAAAACAGAAACCTACTGAATGAGAGGAGATATTTGCAAATGATATATCTGATAAGGGGTTAATATCCAAAATATATAAAGAACTTATACAACACCAAAACCTCCCAAATAATTGTATTAAAAAGTGGGTAGAGGATGTGAATAGGCATTTTATCCAAAAAACACATACAGATGGCCAACAGACACATGAAAAAATGTTTAACATCACTAATCATCAGGGAAATGCAAATCCAAACCAAAATGATGTGTCAACTTTCACCTGTCCAAATGACTGTTAAAGGAAAGACAAAAAAACAACAATCTTTGGTGAGGATGTGGAGGAAAAGGAATGCTTGTGCACTGTTGGTGGGAATGCAAACTGGTGCAACCACTATGGAAAACAGTATGGAGTTTCCTCAAAAAATTAAAAATAGAATTACCATATGATCCAGTAATTACACTATCTGCCCAAATAGAATGAAAACACTAATTTGAAAAGATATATGCACTCTTACATTTACTGCAACATTATTTACAATAGCTAAGATATGGAAGCAGCCTAAGTGTCCATTAATAGATGAATGGTTATAGAAGAAGTGGTATGTATGTATACAATGGAATATTACTTATACAAAAAAAGAATGAGATCTTGCCATTTGGAACAATATGGATGGACCTAGGGTTTAATGCTAAGTGAAAAAAGTCAGAGAAAGACAAATACTAATAATTTCATTCATATGTGGGATTTAGGAAACAAAACAAATGAGCAAATGATCCAGAATAATATAGAGAACAAACTGGTGGTTGCCAGAGGGGAGGTGGGTGGGGAGATGTGTGTAATAAAGAAAATTAAGAGTACACTTATCTTTATGAACACTGAGTAATGAATAGAATTGTTGAATTATTATATTGTTCTCTTGAAACTAATTTAATACTGTATATTAATTATACTTCAATAAAAAGACAGACAAGGAAGGAATGAAGGAAAGAAAAAAACAGAAAGGAAGAAAAAAGGAGGAAAGAAATTTGGTATAAAAAAAAAAGATGGCTTTTCTTAAAGACAGGGTAAATGAGAAGTTACCAAGGTAAGAAGCATTTGCTTTGAAATAATCCTATCCAAATTTTGACAATATAAAATTGTGAGAACTCTTAAGATACACAACCAGTGTATGTCTTCCAGCAGCAGCAGAGTGAGCCCCTGGATATGGAGAGACTCTAATCTCTTACAGAAGGAGATTTATTCAATAACTTAACCTTATTGCTTACAGGAAATTATTCTAAACAAAATTAAGTCCCTTGTAATTTAGCTTAAGGCCATTTTATCTTGTTCTATGCACACCAGATTTTAAAAACAGCTGACCATACTCACTGAATAATGTATATTTAAAGACTGGCATGAAATGACTGTTGGGACCTTTCTCATCAAGTTGTGTGGTACTAGCTTTATTAACCTCTTAAAGTCGGTCTTCATTTCCAGTCCTTTATCTTCTGGTTCATCTCTAAAGGACTTCCATGGTCTTTTGTGAGTCGGTTTTGCTTTAATGAGCTCCCCAACAGCTAAGAGGCATGTCAGGATTTCAGTTTAGTTGTCACAGCATTTTATGTCTCTTGATCTGTATTTCTTTGAAAATTCCAGGCACAAGGGTAAAGCAAAAAGGAAGCTTTCAGAGGTACAGCTTTGCTTTTTTTTATTTGTTTTTCAATTTTGTTGGTTTAAGATTACAACAGCTTTGCTAATGAGCCAGAGATTCCTTATCTAATGGCATATTTCTAATTTAACTAGAAATAGGGATAAAACTTTAGTTACATAAAACTCCACAAATTCTAGATGGCCAGTTTTTCACTTAGCTGACAGTTTCTTCCTTTAAGAACCTTAATTTTAGTAATTACCATTATGGTGTAAAACTTCCAAAAGTATATCACACTTTCTTTCTTTTTATGTATTTTACACAGAATATATTTTGGCAGTTTTGTTTGATAACATAATTCTATTCAATATATATTTATTGAACATTTACAAAAACAATATACTAGGAGATATGATGGAGACAATGTGTGATCTTCACTTAAGATCTACTTATGAATTGCAATCTACTAGGAGAAATAAACAAACATGAAAATTACCCTAATAAACATTAGCAAGTGGTAAATACCATTAAGTAATTAGTTATAGATGTTGAGAGAATTTCAGTAGGAAAAGAATTTCATAGAAGTCTCTTTAAGCTAAGCTTTAAGGTTCTAGAAATACTTTTCTTCATAGCAACGAATATACCTAAAATCTGAGACATGACAGTAAGGGAAGAGTTAGAAATTCAGTTTGTTTGGCATATAATAACCTAAAATAGTCATAAATTGGTATAGATGGTCTTTGGCTAGAATAAGTGATGATTTGAAATACAGCTAGAAAGTTTATAAGTTGTTGACATATAGAAGGAAATCATTGTAATTTTGTCAAAGTGTAAATGGGATGAACAAATCTGAATTTTAGGATGACTGAATTGGTATCCATGAATAAAACTGATTCAAAAGTAGAAACACAGTTAAGAAATTTCAAGGAGTACTTTAGAAGAAAATTAGTTTTAATAAAATTAATTGAGAGATGGGGAGGGACAGACAGTTTCAGGAGAATTATACTATAGAATTTGACAGCTAAGAGATGGAGAGGAGAAGAGGAGTCAAAAATGATTCCAGGGCTGTTAAAGTGTGGATGACAGAAAGATGGTAGTGCATTTATAGAAACAGAAAACCAGGGCATCTGCATGGCTCAGTTGATTAAATGTCTGACTCTTGATTTCTGCTCAGGTCATGATCTCATGGTTTGTGGGCTCAAACCCAGTGTTGGGCTCTGTGCTGAGAGTCTGGAGCCTGCTTGGAATTCTCTCTCTCCCTCTCTCTCTGTCCCTCCCCCACTCACACTCTCTCTTGCAAATAAATTAACATAAAAAAAAGAAATAGAAAACTTAAGAATGAGAAACATTCATCAGAATGGTAAGAGTCAAAACTAGATTTTAAAATAAGACATGTGGCAAGATAATTAATGCAGTAAACACAGATTAATTATTCATAAAGATAGCCATGAGAAAAAATTATTCATAAAGATAGCCATGAGAAAGAGATAGGGTGTCAGCTTGAGAAGATGTAATTGAAAAAAAAATTAAACTGCAGAGATTTAGTTTAAAATTTTTTTAATGTTTATTCATTTTTTTGAGAGACAGAGGGACAGAGTGTGAGTGGGGGAGGGGAAGAGAGAGAGGGAGACACAGAATTCTAAGCAAGCTTCAGGCTCTGAACTGACAGCACAGAGCCTGACGCAGGGCTCCATCTCACGGACCACAAGATCATGACCTGAGCCAAAGTTGGAGGCTGAACCAACTGAGCCACCTAGGTGGCCCTGCAGAGATTTAGTTTATAGAAAACATAATCTTTGTCTACAATAAAGAAAATTATGAGACATGGAAAAGCAATCAAATGGAGCCTACAATCAAGAAAGTGAAAACAACAACAGAGATGAGCCACAGATAACAGAAATAGTAGAAGTACCACCAAGGACTTTAAAACAGCTGTTACAAATATGTCCAAGGTTTTGCCAAAAAAAAAAAAAAAAAAAAAAAAAAAGTTAACAAATGGAAAATCTCAAAGACATGCAAGAAATTCCATATAGAAAGATAACATAGAAAATAAAAATACATCAATGTGATCAATACCAGAGGTGCCTAGGTACCTCAATTGGTTAAGCCTCTGACTCTTGATTTTGGCTCAGGTCATGATCTCACAGTTTGTAGGATCAAGCCCCACATCTGGCTCTGTGCTGACAGCGCAGAGCCTACTTGGGATTCTCTCTCTCCCTCTCTCTCCCTCTCTCTCTGCCCCTCCCAGCTTGTGCTTACGCTCTTTTCCACTCTCTCAAATAAACAAACTTTTAAAAATGTGATTACTATCAGAATTAACACTGCATAAGAAAGGATCAATGAAATTTAAGACAAGTCAGTAGACATTATCCAAAATAAAGCCAAGAGGAAAGAAAATAACTGAGAAAAACTTAATAATTTGACCTGTATGACTTTATCAAATAATTTAAAATATGTGTAGTTAAAATTCCACAAGTATAAAAAGGAGAGAAAGGTACACAAGAGAAATTTAAAAAATAAAGACAAATTATTTTTTAATATTTTTAATATATAATAAATATAAACTCTCAGAAATCTTAAAAAGGATAAATTACCAGAAAATCAAACATAAACACAGCAAACTGTGAAAACCAAAAATATAGAGAAAATTCTAAAGGCAAACTAAGAAGAAAATGATGTATGATATCAATGCAACCACAATAACCATGACCCACTTTTTGATAGAAACAATGAGATCCAGAACACAATGGAATGATATTTGTAAAGGGCTAAGAAAAAAAAAAATCCAGAATCCCATACTCAGCAAAGAATAATTCTTCAAAACTGAAAGTGAAATAAAGGAATTTTCAGATAAACAAAACCAAAATATTTGCTATGAGTACAACAGTACCACAAGAAATATTAAAGGCAGTTTTTTCAGGCTGAGGAGAAATGACACAAGTTGGAAACTTGAAGTTTGAAAGGACTGAAGCTGACGGATTAAAAATGGTCAAGAAAGGTGTGTGTGTATGTGTGTGTGTGTGCACCTGTGTGTGTGCGTGTTTCTAAATTTCCTAACCTTTTTCAAAGAGACTTGACTAAAGCAAAATCAATAGCAATATATTGTGATGTCCATAATATAGTTAGTAAAACTTGAAAACAAAAAGTTCCAAAATCAACAATCTAAACAAAGTAAATACAACATCAATAGAAGGGAAAAAATAATAGTATAAATTATTTATAGGAAAACAAAGAGAAAATCCTTAAAGCTAGGTAAGTTTTTGAAAAGATTATTATAAATGATGTAGCCTAAAAATACTGATGAGGAAAAAACACACAAAGTACAAGTATTAATAATAAAACAGGGAATATGGCCACAAACCCTACAATAATTAATAAGATTGTAAAGAACTATTACGAAAAAATGAAGTCCACAAACTTGATGATACAAAGTAGACAAATTTCTTGAAAACACACCTTATTAACACAACTTACTGATGCAATCTGGTAAAGAAATCGATTTTTAAAATAAAAATCCCCCACAACTTACCAATCATACTATCAGTTTACTCAAACTCTTCCAGAAAATAAGAGAACACTTCCCAACTCATTTTGTGCGACCAACATAACTCTGATATAAATCATGACAAAGCCATCATATAACGACATCAACAACAACAACAACAACAACAACAAAGAGTTCCATATACAGTCTTTGGAGGTACTTAACCAGCAAGTTATGGTTTTGTATTGTTTAGGAAGAGAATAAAGATGTTAACTAATTTTTTACTTTTTCAGAAAAATATGAAGCTAATTATGTTTAAAAAATTTAAGGTTAAGGTTGTGATAGAAAGAAAAGCTATAGGAGAGCTTGGGTGGCTCAATCAGTTGAGCATCCAACTCCTCAGCTCAGATCATGATCTCATTCTATCTGAGTTCAAGGCCTGTGTCAGGCTCTATGCTGACAGTGTGGAACCTGTTTGGGATTCTCTCTCTCTTCCTCTCTCTGCCGTTTCCTGCCTCTCTTTCTTTCAAAACAAACAAACAAACAAACAAACAAATAAAAGCTGTAACTTCTAAGTTAGCAGAAGAAAAGCAAACAGAAAATTTTATTAATACAACAAAAAATCAGGAAAAGAGATATAAAAAAACAACAAGCATGGTTCTTTAAAAAAAAAAACAAAATAAAATGGCACAAATAAATCCGAACATACCAATAATCACAACAAATTTTTACTGATTTAGTGTACCCATTAAAATACAGAGACTATAAGACTGGATAAAATAGTAAAATTCACTATGTTATTTACAAGTATAAGAGACATGTATAAGTTAAAAAGGATCATGAAATGTTTTTTTATTTATATTTATTAATTATTATTTTTTAAGTAGGCTCCATACCCAACATGGAGCCCATCTCAGGGTTTGAACTAATGAGATGACTAATGACCCTGAGATCAAGATGGGACACTTAACTCACTGAGCTACCCAGGTGCCCTGGAACACGAAGATTTAAAAGTAGAGGATTTAAAAATGATAAATTAGAAAAACATCAAAAAGAGCTGATGTCAAAGAGGATTCCATGTCAAAAATTTTTTATTGTGTTTAAAAAATACATTTTGACTAATTCGGGCTCATGCCAAGGCCAAACTCACATAACCTCAAGACCAAAATAACACAAAAATATGTGATTTATCACATTAATGGATTGAAGAAAAGTCATCTAATTTTAATAGAAGCAATAAAATTAGAAAAATTTAGTAATAAACGATAATTTTAAAAATGACCTATAAACTAGGGATTAAAGGGCACTTTAAAAAAATGTTTTGTTTATTATTTTTTAGAGAGAGAATGAGGAGGGAGAGAGCATGCACTAGCAGGGGAGGGGCAGAAAGTGAGAGGGAGACATAGAATCCAAAGCAGCTTCCAGGCTCGAGCTGTCAGCACAGAGCCCAACATGGGGCTGGAACTAACAAACTGAGATCATCACCTGAGCTAAAGTTGGACACTCAACTGACTGAGCCACCCAGGTGCCCCTAAACAGAACTTTCTTAAATTTATAAAGGATATCTACCAAAAACCTTTATGAAATATCACATTTAAGGAAACAAATCTTCATCATAAATACTTTCAAAACCCCTGCAAACCTCCACTAAATTTACTACTATTCAACACAATATGAGATATTACAACCAATGAACAAGACAAAGGAAGTAAATAGCTTAAGAATTATAAAGAATAGGGGAAGATGGCGGCGTAGGAGAATGCTGAGCTCACCTTATCCTGCTGATCGGTTAGATTCCAACCACCTCTGCCTACATAACCCAGAACACCACCAGAAGACTAGCAGAATGGACTCTCCAGAGTCAAGCCTTGACAAGAGGCCCACAGAAGAGGGTAGGAAGGGTGGAGAGGCGGTTCATGCTACATGAACTGGTGGGAGGGAGCAGGGGCAGTGGAGGGGCAGCCTGCCCGGCAAGGCAGAGCCCCCAAAGTCTGGCTTGCAAAAGCGGAGGGGCTGGACTCCGTGAGTTCTGACAGCCAGCAGGACTTAACATCTGGAACGTTATAAGTCAACAGTTCTGCTCGGAGGGCGGGAGGGCGAGAGGACACCGGGAGGGAGAGGTGTTGAGCCCTGAAAGACAGAGCTCAGCTTGGCGGGGAACAAAAGCACTGACCAGCGCCATCTCCCTCTCCCATCCCCCAGCCGAAATTCCAATGGGAACCAGTTCCCATCACTGCACTTGCTTGCACTCCACAAAGGCCCAATGCTATGCTTCTGTGGATCCATCCCTCCGATGGGCCTGCCTCCCTCCTGGCGCTGCAGGAACCCTCCCCAGAGAACCACCAACTGCAAAGAGAGCTAAGCCTTCCCCTCCTGCCTCTGTGCACCTTGTGGATCCACCCTGGCTAATATGCCCTTGGCAAGATCCCTTTGAAGCAGCACCACAAGACTGGCAGTGTGCAAGTAGCCCAGACAGGGGCCACACCACTCCACAGTGAGTCCTGCCCCTGGGAGAGGGGAAGGTAAGGTACATACCAGTCTGACTGTGGCCCCAGCGGTGGCCTGGTGGCAGACATCAGGTCTGACTGCAGCCCCGCCCACACACAACTTTCTCTGGACAGCACATGGGAAGTGCCTTGCAGTTTGGAGCTACCACAGGGACTACCCAAAATGACAAAATGGAAGAACTCTCCTAGAAAGAAACTCTAGGAAGTAGCGACAGCTAATGACTTGATCAAAAATGATTTAAGCAATATAACAGAACAAGAATTTAGAATAATACTCATAAAATTAATTGCTGGGCTTGAAAAAAGCATCGAGGACAGCAGAGAATCTATTGCTACAGAGATCAAGGGACTAAGAAATAGTCATGAGGAAATAAAAAATGCTATAAATGAGGTGCAAAATAAAATGGAGGCGGTCATAGGATGGATTGAAGAGGCAGAGGAGAGAATAGGTGAATTAGAAGATAAAATTATGGAAAAAGAGGAAGCTGAGAAAAAGAGAGATAAAAAAATCCAGGAGTATGAGGGGAGAATTAGAGAACTAAGTGATACAATCAAATGGAACAATATCCATATCATAGGAATTCCAGAAGAAGAGAGAGAGAAAGGGGCTGAAGGTGTACTTGAACAAATCATAGCTGAGAACTTCCCTGATCTGGGAAGAAAAAGGCATTGAAATCCAAGAGGCACAGAGAACTCCCTTCAGACATAACTTGAACCGATCTTCTGCACGACATATCATAGTGAAACTAGCAGAATACAAGGATAAAGAGAAAATTCTCAAAGCAGCTAGGGATAAATAGGCTCTAACTTACAAAGGTAGATACATAAGAGAAGTAGCAGACCTATCTACTGAAACTTGGCAGGCCAGAAAAGAATGGTAGGAAATCTTCAATGTAATGAACAGAAAAAATATGCAGCCAAGAATCCTTTATCCAGCAAGTCTGTCATTCAGAAGAGAAGGAGAGATAAGGGTCTTCTCAAAAAAACCTGAAGGAATTCATCGGCACTAAACCAGCCCTACAAGAGATCCTAAGGGGGATTCTGTGAGTGAAATGTTGCAAGGACCACATTACCAGAGACATCACTAGAGAATGAAACCTACAGACATCACAATGACTCTAAACCCATATCTTTCGATAACACCGAATGTAAATGGACTAAACGCTCCAACCAAAAGACACAGGGTATCAGAATGGATAAAAAAACAAGACCCATCTATTTGCTGTCTACAAGAGACTCATTTTAGACCTGAGGACACCTTCAGATTCAAAGTGAGGGGAGGGAGAACTCTCTATCATGCTACTGGAAGTCAGAAGAAAGCTGGAGTAGCCATACTTACATCAGACAAACTAGACTTTAAATCAAAGGCTGTAACAAGAGATGAAGAAGGGCATTATATAATAATGATAGGGACTATCCATCAGGAAGAGCTAACAATTATAAATGTCTATGCGCTGAATACAGGAGCCCCCAAATATATAAAGCAATTAATCACAAACATAAGCAACCTTATTGATAAGAATGTGGTCATTGCAGGGGACTTTAATACCCCACTTACAACAATGGATAGATCATCTAGACACAGGATCAATAAAGAGACAAGGGCCCTGAAAGATACATTGGATTAGATGGACTTCACAGATATATTTAGAACTCTGCATCCCAAAGCAATACAATATACTTTCTTCTTGAATGCACATAGAACGTTCTCCAAGACAGATCATGTACTGGGTCACAAAACATCCCTTAATAGGTATAAAAGAATTGAGATCATACCATGCACACTTTCAGACCATAGTGCTATGAAACTTAAAATTGACCACAGGGAAAAGTCTGGAAAATCTCCAAAAGCATGGAGGTTAAAGAACACCCTACTAAAGAATGAATGGGTCAACCAGGCAATTAGAGAAGGAATTTAAAAATATATGGAAATAAATGAAAATGAAAATACAACAATCCAAATCCTTTGGGATGCAGCAAAGGCAGTCCTGAGAGGAAAATACATTGCAATCCAGGCCTATCTCAAGAAACAAGAAAAATCCCAAATACAAAATCTAACATTACACCTAAAGGAACCAGAAGCAGAACAGCAAAGACACCCAAACCCAGCAGAAGAGAAATAATAAAGATCACAGCAGAAGTAAATAATATAGAATCTAAAAAAACTGTAGAGCAGATCAATGAAACCAAGAGTTGGTTTTTTGAAAAAATAAACAAAATTGATAAACCTCTAACCAGGCTTCTCAAAAAGAAAAGAGAGAGGACCCAAATAGATAAAATCATGAATGAAAATGGAATTCTTACAACCAATCCTTCAGAAATACAAGCAATTATCAGGGAATACTATGAAAAATTATATGCCAACAAACTGGACAACCTGGAAGAAATGGACAAATTCCTAAGCATCCACACACTTCCAAAACTGAAACAGGAAGAAATAGAAAACTTGAACAGACCCATAACCAGCGAAGAAATTGAAGCAGTTTTCAAAATCTCCCAACAAATAAGACTTCAGGACCAGATGGCTTCCCTGGGGAATTCTACCAGACACTTAAAGCAGAGATAATACCTAGCTTTCTCAAGCTTTTCCAAAAAAATAGAAAGGAAACAAAAACTCCCAGACTTGTTCTATGAAGCCAACATTACTTTGATTCCTAAACCAGACAGAGACCCAGCAAAAGAACTACAGGCCAATATCCCTGATGAATATGGATGCAAAATTCTCAACAAGGTACTAGCAAAGTGAATTCAACAGCATATAAAAAGAATTATTTACCATGATCAAGTGGGATTCATTCCTGGGATGCAGGGCTGGTTCAAAATTCACCAAACAATCAATGTGATACATCACATTAATAAAAGAAAAGATAAGAACCACATGATCCTGTCAATCGATGCAGAAAAAGCATTTGACAAAATTCAGCATCGTTTCTTTTTTTTAATTTTTTTTTAACGTTTATTTATTTTTGAGACAGAGAGAGACAGAGCATGAACGGGGGAGGGTCAGAGAGAGAGGGAGACACAGAATCGGAAACAGGCTCCAGGCTCTGAGCAGTCAGCACAGAGCCCAACGCGGGGCTCGAACTCACAGACCGAGAGATCCTGACCTGAGCCGAAGTCGGCCGCTTAACCAACTGAGCCACCCAGGCACCCCCAGCATCGTTTCTTAATAAAATCCTTCGAGAAAGTCAGGATAGAAGGAACATACTTAAACATCATAAAAGCCATTTATGAAAAGCCCACAGCTAATATCATCCTCAATGGGGAAAAACTGAGAGCTTTCCCCCTGAGATCAGGAACACGACAGGGATGCCCACTCTCACCGCTGTTGTTTAACATAGTGTTGGAAGTGCTACCATCAGCAATCAGACAACTAAAGAAAACCAAATGCATCAGAGTTGGCAACGATGAAGTCAAACTTTCACTTTTTGCAGATGACAGGGTACTATACATGGAAAACCTGATAGACTCCACTAAAAGTCTGCTAAAACTGATACATGAATTCAGCAAAGTCGCAGGATACAAAATTAATGTACAGAAATCAGTTGAATTCTTATACACTAATAATGAAGCAACAGAAAGACAAATAAAGAATCTGGTCCTATTCACAATTGCACCAAGAATCATAAAATACCTAGGAATAAACCTAACCAAAGATGTAAAAGATCTGTATGCTAAAAACTATAGAAAGCTTATGAAGGAAATTGAAGAAGATACAAAGAAATGCAAAAACATTCTGTGCTCATAGATTGGAAGAATAAATATTGTTAAAATATCAATACTACCCAAAGCTATCTAAACATTCAATGCAATCCAAATCAAAATTGCACCAGCATTCTTCTCGAAGCTAGAACAAGCAATCCTAAAATTTGTATGGAACCACAAAAGACCCCGAATAGCCAAAGTAATATTGAAGAAGACCAAACTGGGAGGCATCACAATCCCAGACTTCAGCCTCTACTACAAAGCTGTCATCATCAAGACAGCATGGTATTGGCACAAAACAGACACATAGACCAATGGAATAGAGTAGAGACTCCAGAATTGGACCCACAAAAGTATGGCCAACTAATCTTTGACAAAGCAGGAAAGAATATCCAGTGGAAAAAAGACAGTGTCTATAATAAATGGTGGTGGGAGAACTGGACAGCAACATGCAGAAGGTGAAACTAGACCACTTTCTTACACCATTCACAAAAATAAACTCAAAATGGATGAAGGATCTGAATGTGAGACAGGAAACCATCAAAACCCTAGAGGAGAAAGCAGGAAAAATCTCTCTCACCTCAGCCGCAGCAATTTCTTACTTAACACACCTCCAAAGGCAAGGGAATTAAAAGCAAAAATTAACTATTGGGACCTCATGAAGATAAAAAGCTTCTGCACTGCAAAGGAAACAATCAACAAAACTAAAAGGCAACCGACAGAATGGGAAAAGATATTTGCAAATGATATATCAGACAAAGGGCTAGTATCCAAAATCTATAAAGAACGCACCAAACTCCATACCCAAAAAACAAATAATCAAGTGAAGAAATGGGTAGAAGACATGATTAGACACTTCTCTAAAGAAGACATCCAGATGGCCAACAGGCACATGAAAAGATGCTCAACATCGCTCCTCATCAGGGAAACACAAATCAAAACCACACTCAGATATCACCTCACGCCAGTCAGAGTGGCTAAAATGAACAAATCAGGAGACTATAGATGCTGGAGAGGATGTGGAGAAAGGGAACCCTTTTGCATTGTTGTTGGGAATGCAAACTGGTGCAGCCACTCTGGAAAACAGTGTGGAGGTTCCTCAAAAAATTAAAAATAAATCTACCCTATGACCCAGCAATAGCACTGCTAGGAATTTACCCAAGGGATACAGGAGTGCTGATGCATAGGGGCACTTGTAGCCCAACGTTTATAGCAGCACTTTCAACAATAGCCAAATTATGTAAAGAGCCTAAATGTCCATCAACTGATGAATGGATAAAGAAATTGTGGTTTATATACACAATGGAATACTACATAGCAATGAGAAAGAATGAAATATGGCCTTTTGTAGTAACGTGGATGGAACTGGAGAGTGTCATGTTAAGTGAAATAAGTCACACAGAGAAAGACAGATACCATATGTTTTCACTCTTATGTGGATCCTGAGAAACTTAACAGAAGATCATGGGGGAGGGGAAGGGAAAAAAAAAAAGTTAGAGAGGGAGAGAGCCAAACCATAAGAGACCCTTGAAAACAGACTAAACTGAGGGTTGATGGGGTGGTGGGAGGGAGGGGAGTGTGGGTGATGGGTATTGAGGAGGGCACCTGATGGGGATGAGCACTGGGTGTTGTATGGAAACCAATTTGACAATAAATTTCATATTAAAAAAATAATAAAATAAAATAAAATAAAAAGAATTATAAAGAATAAAGTAAATTGTTACTTTCACATGATAATTTCAGAAAATCTAAAAATTAAGACTTGCAAGGATTGCTCATATAGATCAACATCTAAAAATCAATAGTGATATGCCCAACCATCATCAATTTAGATCAGGGTTTTATTACAATGATGTATTAATAAATAGCTAGACTTCTAATAATAGACTTATTATTTATTTATATATTTAATTTGTGATATCTCATATCACAATAGTGTTTATATGTATTAGTTAAAAAATATCTAGAAAGTGTAGTAATAACATAATCCTATATTTAATAGCCATAAAATCTAAAAAAAAACTACTAAATCTACAAGCTACTATGAATAAATCTAACAAATGATTTACAAAACATTATAGAGAGAATTATTTATTAAGATACATAAAAAGGAAAGCTGAATACTTAGAGGGGAAGTGATTGTTTATAAATTGGAAGTTTTAACAAAGATGTCATTTTATCCAAGTAAATGCACAAAATAAAAATTA
Source organism: Panthera uncia (assembly GCF_023721935.1). Lineage (NCBI taxonomy): Eukaryota > Metazoa > Chordata > Mammalia > Carnivora > Felidae > Panthera > Panthera uncia. The sequence continues at coordinate 46,035,208 of NC_064810.1, forward strand.
AAATGTGTAATTCCAGCAACAAGGATCTAATAAAATGTTTTTAAAATTTTTCTGTGACTGAAAGATAGCAAAAATATAATAGCAGAACTAAGAATGTCACGAAATTAATGACAATGATCTTCTGAGCAGAGAGAAAGGGAAGGGGCTGGCAAAGGGAACAAAGGAAATTTAAATCTCATTAGTCAAGTTTTATTTTTCATAATAACACTATCTAAAGGACAAAGTATGAACCCCATGAAAACTCTGGCTTAAGAATTCATAAATGTTTGTTTTAGTGAGTGATATCTTTATTTTTCTCTATTGTTTAGACTTTTCAAATAAAAAAGAAATAATATTGGCCTCTTATTTCACAGGGTCTCCTCTGAACATTGGTAGACAATAGCAAGATGAACTTTTACTCTAATTCATTGCATTTATAATACATAAGACTTTCATATACATGAGTTTGAAATTGCTATAAAACTAACAGGAAAATATTATCCTCTGAAAAAGCAAGCTTATGATAATTGATTATTAAAGTTTTACTATAAAGACTGGTACCATTGACTTCTACTGAAAGACAGGAAAATGACTCCATTTGCTCAGTTATATAATTTGCCTCCACAAGGCCAATAGGATGTCTTAAATCCTAGGAATTACCCCAGTTGCTTAGAGATTGATTTCAATTACTAGGAGCTACACATAATAAAAGCATTACTTTTGTTCTAAACTTATATTGAAAAATTATCAAGTCGATACTACTTATAAAGCATTCACTCCTATACTCGTCTCTTGTCAGTCAGTAAGTATTCTATGTAATCATTTCAGCTGAAATTTTTTGGATTCTGTTTTCTAGATGTAGAGCTGTTTTAATACCTACTTGTTCGTGCTTATTCAACATCATATTGTCTAGGTGAAATGACTTGTGTAATTACTGGTTCTAATTACATTTCAAAACTCCACTGTGTATTTATATTACTTAAACTCATTTTGTCCCAATTGTTATCAAAACATCAACTCTTACTGTTTTTAGAACAGTGGGTAATTCCATGAGGGGAGCAAAATATATTTTTAATCCATACTAATGCTCATGTATTTATTGAGTACTGAGAATATATATAAGAAAAAAAAATTCTAGGGGCACCTGGGTGGCTCAGTCAGTTGAGTGTCTGACTTTGGATCACTGTTCATGAGTTCGAGCCCCGCATTGGGCTTTGTGTTGACAGCTCAGAGCCTGGAGCCTGCTTCAGATTCTGTGTCTCCCTCTCTCTCTGCCCCTCCCCTGCTCATTCTCTGTCTCTGTCTCAAAAATAAATAAAAACATTAAAATTTTTTTTAAAAAAATTCTAAAGACTTCCATAAAGGAGAATCTCTTTGGACAGAGAGGAAGGATTTCTAAAGAACCTGTTGTCCAGTCTCAGAGTTGAGTTTTCCAGGCTTGAGAGAGTATGATCTCTATTTGATTCAAGAGAATCTAGATAATTTTCTTATAGGAGAACAAATATTACAGAGAACAAGCATAATTTTTTCAAATTAGTACTCACCATCTCATTTTATTAGTGATTGACTTTAAATAAAGAGGTGATAATACTGATTAAATCTTGTATATCTTGAAAGATGAGCAACTCCATCAAGGATGTGAATGAAAAAAAGATATATTTTTGTTAAATATACTCTTAAAGGAAATTATATTCCTTAATATGTTTCAAAGATCATTCCTCTACCTGGCAATTTAATATGAAGAATGCTATCCAGGGGAAACCTCGAATTGGAGTTGATTATATCCATCCTCACTAAAGAATGTTCCTATAGGTAAAACATAATAGGCAGTGTTTCATTTAATTCATCAATTGGCTAGATTCTAGGTAATAAAAAGAAACAGCTGAGTGTGTGACAGAGCATCACTCCGTACACTTCAGAAGAATTCATCTTATGTTGTGAGGCATGGAAATATATTTGTATGCCCTGGAGAAACTTGTTCTAATCAAAGCTAAAGGGGAATTGAAGTCTCTGATCTAAACACATGGTTGGAACTATATCCTATCTAAGTTGTTGGGGCTTAAGAAAAGGACTAGGCAATTGCATGATTAAAGATTAAAAGAATTAGGATTATTTTGTTTGGAGAAAGCATGATTAGAAATTGATTGACCATGAGTTTTTAAACATAACATTATTATTTGGAGGATGTTGACCAGCTGTTCTCCAGCCACAGTAGATTCTGCATGTTAAAAAAAAAAAATTAAAATAGCAACAAGAGAAATACAGGCTGGATCAAATGGAGAACTTACCAACTTGAGTATAAAGCTATTAAGGGCCAGCAGAACAGACCATATAATTGGCTATTATAAATATTTAATACTTGAGGGACCTCATGCCCAGCCATATGAATCCCATAATATACTGCCTGCAAAAACATTCTTGGCAACATTTATGACATTAATTGGGATTAAAGAAAAGTAACTATTTGCATTATTACATAAATTACAAGGTGGCAATATTTTTTAAAATGTTTATTTATTTTTGATAGATGGCGAGAGAAAGAGCGGAGGTTCTTAAGTGGGTTCCATGCTGACAGCAGCATTGGGGTACATGTGCCTCTGTGAAACAGCACTCCTGTATCCTTCGGGAAAATTCCTACTAGTGCTATTGCTGGGTCATAGGGTGTTTCCATTTTTAATTTTTTGAGAAACCTTCATACTGTTTTCCAGAGCGGCTGCATCGGTTTGCATTCCCACCAACGGTGCAAATATGAGTTAATTTTATAGATCGTATGAAATAAGGATTAAAGGTCACTGTTTACCATTTTGGGATCCAGTTGTTCCAACAGAATTTATTGGGAAGACTATACCTTTCCCATGATTTGCTTTGGCACTTTTGTTGAAAAGAAGTGATCATAAAAGTAAAGATCTATTTTTGAACTTTCTATCCATTGATCTATATGCGTAATCTTATACCAATGCCACAGTCTCAATATTGTAGCTCTATAGTTATGAAATAGTTTTTTAAAAAAAAGTTAAGTTTATTTATTTTGAGAAAGAGATAGACAGCAAGACCACCAGGGAGGGGCAGAGAGAAAGGGAGAGAAGAAAACTCCAAACAGGCTCTGCACTGTTAGCACTAAGCCTGACGCAGTGCTTGAACTCATGAACTGGGAGATCATGATCTGATACAAAATCAAGAGTTGGACGTTTAACCAACGAAGCCACCTAGGCATCCCAATAGTTTTGACTATTTAAGCTCCTTTCATGAGTGCCTGGCTGGCTCAGTCAGTAGAATAGGTGTCTCTTGATCTCTGGATTGTGATTTCAAGGCCCACATCGGGCATGGAGGCTACTTAAAAAAAATAAAGTTCCTTTCATTTTGATAAAAATTTAAAAATAGTTTTTTAATTTCTAAAAAAAAAATTGGGGGATATAACTGGGATAGCATAGAATCTGTACATCAATTTAGGGAGAATTCTCATCTTAATGTTATTGAATGTTCCAACTCATGAACATGTTGTATCTCTTCATTTATTTAGGTCTTCTTTAAATTTCAACAAGACTTTGTAGTTTCCAGTGGATAAGACATATATATCTTGTTAAAAATTTCTCCACATATTTTATATTTCTGAACCTGTGAATGGTATTTTAATTGCAGTTTTATATTTTTGTTGTTGTTGCTGGTACATAGAAATACAACTGATTTTGACATATTGGCTCTATGTCCTGTAACCTTGCTAATCTTAATTCTTATAGTTTTACACTGTATGTATGTAAACAATCATGTCCATCGTGGATAAACAGTTTTATTTCTTCCTTTCTAATCTGCATAGCCTTTCTTCATTTTTCTTGCTTTATTGCACTGTCGGAACTCCACTACAAATCTGAAGAGTGATTGTGTGAGGGGGGATATTTTTTGCCATGTTCCTAATCTTAGGGAGAAAGTATTTAGTCTTTAACCATTAAGTATGTAAGTATGATGTTATCCCTAGTCTTTAAAAATATATATACTCTTCATTAGTTGAAAAAAATCCCTCTTATTTCTAGTTTGTGGAATTTTATCATGAACGGATATTGAATTTTTCATTTTTTTGTGGTAAAAACATATCATAAAATTATCTTAGCTCTTTTTAAGTATATAGTTTAGTAGTATCAGTATATTTACACTGTTGTAAAATAGATCTCTAGGATTTTTTCATCTTGCAGAACTGAAATTCTATGCCCATTAAACATTAACTGCCCTTTCCCTCCATCCACCTGGCCTGGTAACCACCATTCTATTTTCTATTTCTGTGAATATGACTACTTTGGAATCTTCATATAAGTGGAATCATACAACAGTATTTTTCTTCTGTGATTGGTTTATTACATTTAGCATAATGTCCTTAAGTTTCATCCATGTTGTAGCATGTGACAGAATTTCTTTCAAGTCTGCATAGCATTCCATTATATGTTTATACCATATCTTGTTTACCCATTCATCTGTCTATGGACATTTGGTTTGCATCATCTCTTGGCTATTGTGAATAATACAGTTATAGTCATAAATGTGCAACTATATTTTCCAAACACTCCTTTCTTTTGGATATGTACTCAAAAGTGAGATTGATAGATTACATGATGATTCTATTTTTAATTTTTTGACGAATTCCCATACCATTCTCCATAGCAATTGCACCATTTTGTAATCCTTCAAATAGTGGAGAAAGGTTCCCATTTCGTCACTTCCCTGCCAACACTGTTATTTTCTATTTTTTTATAGCACCATCCTAATGGATGTAAGGTAACATCTCACTGTAATTTTGATTTAATTTCTCTGATGATTAGTGATGGTGAGCATCTTTTCTTATGCTTATTGGCCATTTGTCTATCTTCCTTGGACAAATGTCTACTCAAGTTTGCTTTTTTTCACTGGTTTCAGCAATTTATAATTTGTTTTTGTGTGATGGTGTGTGTGTGTGTATGTAACACTGTTATTATCCCACATGTAACTGATGCACTATTCCTTTTTTTCCCAGCCACATTTCCTTTATTAATTTTGGAGAGATTTAATTTTATTGGCTTCAAGTTTACTGATCATTTATTCTTTGGTGTTAAACCTGTTAATATCAGCGAGTGAAATTCTTATTTCTAATACTTCATTTTTCATTTCTAATTCCATGGTTCATTTTTCTAAAATCTATTTTCCTTCATTATGTTCATATTTTATTTTAAATATTTATGCATTATATAATAGGCTTTCTTAACCTCTTCTTTTAGTTCTTTCAGCTCTGCCATTTTTTTTTCAAGACTTTTCTTCCTGAATACTGGATCACAGTTACTTGGTTCTTAGCCTGCCTAGTAATTTTTTATTGTACGTCAAACAGCATGGATATTATATGCCCAAGTACCTAGATTTTAGTTGTCCTTATTGACTAGTGTTGAATTTTACTTTGATAGGCAGTTACATTACTTGTGGAAGTTGAACCACTTGTATGTTTATTTTTAAGGTTTTTAGGACAGGTCTAGAGTTGCCTTCATTTCAGACTCCAGGGCTAGTTCAACTCTACTTTTATTTATTTATTTATTTATTTATTTATTTATTTATTTAATATAATTTATTGTTGAATTGGTTTCCATACAACACCCAGTGCTCATCCCAACAGGTGCCCTCCTCAATGTCTATCACCCACTTTCCCCTCTCCCCCACCCCCCATCAACCCTCAGTTTGTTTTGAGTATTTAAGAGTCTCTTATTATTTGCTTCCTTCCCTGTAACTTTTCCCCCAACTTCCATCAAGGTATAAAGCTTATGCACTATAAAGGAAACAATCCACAAAATTAAAAGGCAACCAACGGAATGGGAAGATATTTGCAAATGACATATCAGATAAAGGGCTAGTATCCAAAATCTATAAAGAACTACTTTACTTTCAAGAAATCATAGCTCTGGGGTCTTCATTGAACACTTAGAATATCTCTAAGGTCTCTTCATTCAGATGTCATAGCTCAATTTCTCCTTGTATAAGCTCTGGGAATTATTCAGCTCATAATTTTCAATTGTTCTTTGCCTGATTTTGTGGAGTTTTACTATAATCATATCTAACCTAATACTCAGAAAAGACTAAAGGGAACTGCTATGCACATTCCTAGACCTCTTTTTTTTTTTTAATTTTTTCAATGTTTATTTATTTTTAGAGAGGCAGAATACGAGCAGGGGAGGGGCAGAGAGAGAGGCAGATACAGAATCCCAAGAAGGCTCCAGGCTTTCAGCTGTCAGCACAGAGCCTGACGCGGGGCTCAAACCCACGAACCACAAGATCATGACCTGAGCCGAAGTTAGACACTTAACCGACTGAGCCTCCCAGGTGCCCCTTCTGGAGCTCTTTTTATGCATAACTCTCTTCTTTATGAAACTCTGCTCTACAATTTCCAACTATCTTAGTCTTTCTGAACTGTGATTATTTTCATCTCCTCAGTTCATTGAGGCAACTGTGTTCTTTTTGTGCTCCTCCTTCCCATATTTGTGGTTGGGAAATTGTCTCTAGGCAGAAAATTGTAACAATTGCAGGTATATCTTCTTTGTTTTCCTTCTCTCAGTTATCATAATCTAGTGCTGCCTGTTACATAAGTTTGAAAGCAGTTATTTCATATATTTTTTTTTCAGTTTCTAATTATTTATAGGGTGTAGTAAGGCTCAGTTTTCATCATTCCAACATCACTCAGAAGTGAAATCCATAACTGATTTTTACACTTGTAAGTTTTGGAGTATTTCAAGTATACAGAAAATTATAGGAAGAGATATCCACTTTAACCAGATTAAAAACAATTTCACTTATGGTACAGAACATTTAATTTTAAAGGAAAAAAAAATGTTGCAGGTGTAGTTGAAGCTGAAGTCAAATCCATTTCTCTTTCTCTCATATTAGAAGCAAACATTGGTGTATATGCTTCCCAATCATATTTTAATACTTTTATTATAAATCTATTTGTTCATAAACAGTGTGTGACAAGGTTTTATTCAGATCTCATGTCCACAACAGCTACTCTCTCCTAAACATGTAAAAGTCTTTCCCTGCCCATTTAGAATGCATCCATGGGCAAATAACCAGAGGGCAATGTCTATATAGACTCCTACTGCCTTTTCCCTTACAATCTTCACCTCTTTGGCACCCCAGTCTTATAAATTCCTGCCATATTAGCAGAGCCAAACTCACATGTCTTCCTGTCCAGCTCAGTAAGTACTGTCTCCACATGGGAGTCATCAACTTCTGCTGCAGTCATAAAACTTCCTTTAATAAGAAAGGTGGGGACAAAAGTAAAGCTCACATCTCATATTTCTTTTTTTTTCTCAAGGCTCACAGTATTACACTGCCTATTGTCCATACCAGAAATGATAAAAATGTTGCCTCATCCAGTTTTAGAGGAGAAAGGTAAGTCTCAAACCAAATCATGACTAGAAGTAGAAGTTTCCAGGTGTATTTCAAAAACTGCCATAACTGGTTCTGTTATGTAATAATACACTACCTTCTTCGAACCTGTTGTAATCTAAAACTTGACTTCTGAAAATAAAATTCAGGTATACCATTTTCTAATCTCAAGTTTCCTTCCTTTGGTTTTATCAATCAATTTTTCTTAGAAGTCCTCTGGGTGAACCTGCATTTTTCTGTATCCATAAGTTATCTCTATGTCATACATGCTTTTCCTCATGCTCGATTTCCAGAGTCTCTCACAACATCTCTTTTGAATATATATCAAACTCCCTTGTCACATCTCCTCTGTCCCATCTACAGAATCATCAATTATCTTTTTTATTTCCAAATCCAATGGACATTTTTTAGTTCCTATTTTGCCTTAAGATTTCCCATTTGATACTACTCTTGAAACACGTCTCATCTTTCCTTCTCTCATTACTAACAGCTCAGTGTTCTTTGAGGTTCTTTTTCCTCTACTCAATTCTTGAATGCTAATGTTTCTAGGTTCTCTCCCATCTTTTCATATACTCTCCTTGAACAATCACTTTCACTCCAATTTTTAAAAAAGTAAACATTAGCTAATGTAATAAAGAGATCCCATAATCCAATCACTTAAAAACAGAGACTTTTTTCAATATCACATAATAGTGCATGGTAAATATTTTAGGCTGGTAGGAAGCTTTGTGCCAGGAGCCCAGGTTTTCTCCAAATCACTGCTTCACCATGCCATAGGTATTTGCTGTGGTCTCCATGGCCAAAGCAATGTTCCAATTATTCATACACTGGAAAGAAGAAAAAAAAACATACAGAAGACATTCCAGCTGCCTTCATTTAAATTCAGGAAGATGCTATCTCCATTATCTTCTTACCATTACCACAGCTATCATTTCCACCTTTGGTCCATTTTCTACACATAAAAATACAAATCTGCTCATCTCACTTAAAAACAATGGTGAAAAAGATGAAGTCTATATAAAATTAATACACAGAAATCTAGTGCATTTCTACAGAATAATAATGAAGTAGCAGAAAGAGAAATTAAGAAAACAATCCCATTTACAATTATGCCATAAAGAATAATATACCTAGGAATACACTTAACCAAGGAGGTGAAAGACTTGTACTCTGAAAACTATAAAACACTGATGAAAGAAATTGAACATAAATAAATGGAAAAATATTCCATACTCAAGGATTGGAAGAACATTTTTAAAATGTTCATACTACCCACAGCAATCTACAAAGTCAATGCAGTCCCTATCAAAATACCAAAGTATTTTTCACAGAACTAGAACAAATGATTCTAAAATTTGTATGGAACCATATAAGACCCCCAATATCTAAAGGAATCTTGAGGAAGAAAAAAGCTGGAGGTATCACAATCCCAAATTTCAAGATGTACTACAATGGTATAATAATCAAAACAGTATGGTACAGACACAAAAACAGACACATAGATCAATGAAACAGAAGAGAGACCAGAAAAAATCCACACTTATATAGTCAATTAATCTATGACAAAGCAAGCAAGAATATACAATGGGAAAAAGACAGTTTCTTCAAAATATCGCGTTGGGAAAATTGGACAGCTGCATGAATGAAACTGTATCACTTTCTTACATCACATGTAAAAATAAACTCAAAATGGATTAAAGACCTAAACGTGAAAACTGAAACCATAACCCCTCAAAGAAAACGTAGGCAATAATCTCTTTGACATCAGCCTTAGATATGTCATTTTTCTAGATATGTCTTCTTGGGCAAGGGGAACAAAAGTAACAGTAAACTATTGGGACTATGCTGAAATAAAAAGCTTATGCACAATGAAAGAAACGATAAACAAAATTAAGAGGCAACCTAATGAATCAGAGAAGATATTTGCAAATGATGTATCTGATAAGGCATTGATATCCAAAATATGTAAAAGAACTATACACCTGAACACACACACACACACACACACACACACACACACACACACAAAGTAATCTGATTAAAATGAGCAGAAGACATGAATAGACATTTTTCCAAAGAAGACATACAAATGGCCAACAGACACATGAAAAGAAGTTCAACATCACTAATCATCAGGGAAATGCAAATCCAAACCACGATGATAGATCACCTCTTATCTGTCAGAATGGCTAGAATCACAAATACAGGAAATAACAAAGTTGGCAAGAATGTGGAGAAAAGGGAACTCTTGTGCACTGCTGAGGGGAATGTAAATCGGTGCAGCCACTGACAAAACAGTATGGATATTCCTAAAAAAGTTAAAAATAGATATACCATATGATCCAATAATTCCACTACAGTGTATTTACCCAAGGAAAATGAAACATTAATTCAAAACTATATATTCACTCCTACTTTATTGCAGGAATGATTATTTCCAATAGCCAAGATATGGAAGTAACCCAAGTATCTATCCATAGACGAATGGTAAAGAAGATATAGTATGTATACACAATGGAATATTACTCAGCCACAAGAAGAAATGAGATCTTCCACTTGAGACAACATGGATGGACCTAGAGGCTATTATGCTAAGTGAAATAAGTCAGACAGAGAAAAACAAAAATCATATAGTTTCATTTATATGTGAAATCCAAAAATCAAAACAGGGCACCTGGGTGGCCTAGTTGGTTAATGTCTGAATTTATTCAGAGCATTATCTCACCATTTGCGAGTTTGAACCCCATGTTAGGCTCTGTGCTGACAGCTCAGAGCCTGGATCCTGCTTTGGATTCTGTGTCTCCTCTCTCTGCCCTCCCTCCCCCACTCATGCTGTCTGTCTCTCTCTCTCTCTCTCTAAAATAAATATTTAAAAAATTAAAAAAGGGGCGCCTGGGTGGCTCAGTCAGTTGAGCGTCTGACTTCGGCTCAGGTCATGATCTCATGGTTTGTGAGTTCAAGCCCTGCATCGGGCTCTGTGCTGACAGCTCAGAGCCTGGAGCCTGCTTCTGCTTCTGTGTCTCCCTCTCTCTCTGCCCCTAACCCAGTCGCATTCTGTCTCTGTCTCTATCAAAAATAAATAAACATTAAAAAAATTAAAAAACATTAAAAATTAAAAATTAAAAAAATTAAAATCAAAACAAATCAACAAACACAAACAAAAACCAGAAACAAACCCATAAATACAACGAACAAACTGATGGTTGCCATAGGGGAGGTGAGTGAGAAAATGGGCTAAATGGGTCAAGGGAAATGGAAGGTAGAGGCTTCTAGTTATGGAAAGTATAAATCACAGGTATGAAAGGCACACCATAGGGAACACAGTCAGTGGTACTGTAATAGCATTGTGTGGTGACAGATGGTAGCTAAACTTATAGTGAGCATAACAAAACTTATGTTGTTGAGTCACTATACTGTATACCTGAAACTAATGTAACAATGTGTCTCAACTATACTTCAATAACAAGGATTAAGATAAAGTCAAAACTCTGAAACTTGGCTTATAAATGTCTCTACATTGTAGCCCTGAATGCTCATCTGTATCCAGGGTCACTTTTTCATATTTTTGAATTCTATAATCCAGCATTATTGAACTAATCTGTTTCTTGAGATTATATGGTATATTTCATCTGGATTTTTTATACACCATTCCCTTTGTCTAGATATTATTTTCTACTTTGCTTGGCTATTTTCCACCTTTCACTCATTTCTTCAGGTTTCAGCTTAAATTTTACTTCTCCCAATGAATGTGTAAGAGATGTTAATGTAAATAATCAGGGAAATGGCTAAAACGAAATGTATAAAATACAATGAGAAATGTCAATAAAATCCCTAATTTAGGAAGCTATTACATATGCACTCATTGGCTATAATTTTTAGTACATGTTCTGTTGCAGATGGCCAGCACATTTCAAAAACTGAGAAACCTAAACTAAGATTCACTAAAATTAGGTATCTAATTATAAACATTTATATTCATATTCCTACATCTAAATACAGTAGCCTAGAAGAAACATGTGGGCCTTTATTTAGGCATTTTCTCTGGCTCAACTACCATAAATTTTTAGTGCCATCAAATACATGTTTTACAATGGAATATGACTATTGCAGCCTTCTATAATGTCAGTTCAGTGAACATTTTAAAAACTGAAATCTGGGGTGCCTGGGTGGCTCAGTCGGTTGAGCGGCCGACTTCGGCTCAGGTCACGATCTCGCAGTCCGTGAGTTCGAGCCCCGCGTCAGGCTCTGTGCTGACAGCTCAGAGCCTGGAGCCTGTTTCAGATTCTGTGTCTCCCTCTCTCTGACCCTCCCCCGTTCATGCTCTGTCTCTCTCTGTCTCAAAAATAAATTAAAAAACTTAAAAAAAAAATTAAAAACTGAAATCTACCATGCCTGTCCCACTGTTCCCATGTGGAAATGGGTAGTTTAGTGTATCTGGCACAAATGCTATATTTATTTTTATTCTGACTCCTCTCTATTTCAACTTGAAAAACTGCCTGTGTCATTGTCATTGCCAAAGATATTTCATCAAAGTCTGCACTTTATCAGATTTCCAAAAGGTGGGAGAATTCTAATTTTTGTTATGTGGTCTTGGTAATTTTAGGCTTGGAACAATTTTAGAAAAATTTTTTTCTTTTAGACCAATATCCTTATTAAAATGTTTTTAGTATAAAATTTATTCCAATACGCTCCATTAGCCATTTTGGTGTTCATCATACAGCTTTTTATTTAGAACTTCTTTATGTCTTTCTTTTGTCTTATACAGGACTGTGTATATGTATCTTTTATATCTAGTAAGGGATTCTATAATTTTCAGTTTCTCAACTAATTACTTCATGATGTAGAGTAAAATACTTGTTTTACATTTTACATGGTACTTAAGACAGTGCATTGCACATAATAGGTGCTCAGTAAATAATTGAGAACTAAGAAGTCTATGGATATCGATGGAGTGACCAGTAGGGATACCTCCTAAAATACATGAGGAAAAGATTGAAAAATATAAAATACTGCCATCTTAATGTATGTTTTATTACTTTCTTCCAAAGAGAATCATTTCTAAAATTAATCTGTATAGGTTTCTGATTTTAATAAATACTAATAAAATAGTTTACATAATGGTAAAGGAAAGAATCAAAATACTAAATGCTACATGCTGTGATTATTCCTGTGAAAGAAATCACCCATGAATCTTTGTAAGGGGATAATAACAGTGTTATTAATATGCTAGCTTCTCTCTATTGCACCTAAATAGTCCCCTGAACTTCTGGTGGTGAAGTGAGGAACAAATTTTTCTAGAAAGAGCACAGAGAAAAGTTCACAGTGTAGTAAACAAGTATATACTTGGTTACACTTGTTACAGGGGAAAAAATAGTAAACTAATATAGTCAGGAGACTCCATGAAAATGGGGCAAAGTCAGGTTAACTATGAAAGTAATGTCTCTGAGGGAGGGGAGGCTGGAGATAGTGATGTGGATCAGAGTCTTGTGAAATTCCATGAGGCATCTACATTTTCATCCCACTGAGCATGTACCAAATTATACCAAAGGGATAATATGGGGGTCATTTTAATTCTATTCTATTTCAGGTAATTTGGCAAAGTCAGAAGTATTTAATGTTCTTTTTCCTCCTTACTTGGAAATTAGCAAAAAGAAAATGTATTGTTCTTCCCACAATACACACTATTACGGGGGCACCTGGGTGGCTCCGTCGGTTAAGTGTCCGACTTGGGCTCAGGTCATGATCTCACGGTTTGTGAGTTTAAGCCCTGTGTCAGGCTCTGTGTTGACAGCTCAGAGCCTGGAGCCTGCCTCAGATTCTGTGTCTCCCGTTATTTTCTTCCCGTCCCCTGCTCACACTGTGCCTCTCTCTTTCGCTCAAAAATAAATAAACATTAAAAAAAAAATACACACTGTTATGTATTCTGGACTGAACTTCTCAGAGTCTCCAACAGAAAAAATGATATTCCAGTAACTTTAAGAAATCTATAAGGGTTTCATTAGCAATAGGAAACATATGGGATATTGGCTGTCACAATTGTGAACACCAACTTCATAGTTGAAGTATCATTTTTGCTTGTGTGCAAATAAATGTCTCAAGTGTGTTTGAAAAGAATGAAAATGAAAAGTCAAGTAAAGACTGGAATTACTTAAGATCCAGATGAAGATGGTCATTTATGAATTCACTTACCCAGGATTTTGCCAGTATCAGGGGCCTGTACAAAAGTACTTGTGCAAAGTTCACAGGCATAATTTCAAACAACCTTTCACTGAAACATGGGCACTGTTAATTCTCGTCCCAAATGTCAGAGGATAGTTTAAGAAATGAGCCTCAGGGTATTAAAGGAGAAGATCAGGGTCAGGTCTGAAGAATCTGTTGTTCTAGAATCCTTCGGATAAGTGCATTAACTTTTAAATACATGAAATTACAAACAGTACACCACTTTTATTTAACAAAAAATGTTAAGCTAATTAGCTGGCCAGAACAGACATTTGTACTCTTCATCCTCAACAGTTCTAAGATTTCTTTCATGCTACACCCAAGTTACTAAGGAAAACCAGAGGATGAGTCTGAGAGAGACAGATTGACTGCCAAGAGTATCTTGCTCCCAGTTTTTAAACTTCTTCTAAAGTGGTGACTCTTTGTGCACTGACTCTAAACATTCCCAGCATACTGGAATCTGATGGTGATATTTAGAAAACTGTATGAGTTTCAAATGGTTTGGCATAGTTTTTTTTTTTTTTTTTTTCCTTTTAAGTCAGGGAATTTAGGTAAGGCTACTGTTAGATGATATTTAGGTAGTGAACATTTTGGGAGGAAGTATACATGTCTTCGAGGTCTGGTGATTTTTTAGCATGTTATAATTTCCATGCTCAGTGGAGTTTTCTGGCAGAATCTACTGTTAACACTTATAAAAACTTTGCTTATAATTGTATTAAATATACCAAGATAAATCTTTAAAATACTAGTTGTGTCAACAATAGAGAATTTAAAAATGCACACATGCACACACATGCGCCTTCTAAACCAGACTTTTTAACAGACTCGTAGACATACTTAACCACTCTAAGAGCTTGGGACTATTTATTTAAAACCAATCATATTGTTTAAAAGTGGCTTTGTGCTTAACTTTGAGTGTCCTGATCGCTGGAACAATGAGAAAAACATCTAAGAAGTTATTTTCAAGAGAAAGAATAATTTGTTAGAGGCATTGGTGTGTCCAGGGCTTAGTTCCCTTAGGGTCCTGGCTCTCAAAATTTAGCTACAAGCAATAGAATCAAGAAACACCAACTGTCTCATCTCCTCATAAGTCTTGAAGACATGAGTCTTCAGGAATAAGGTGTAGGGCACATTAGAAGCACTGAGCCTGGACGTTTCAAAGGAAGCTGAGCAATAAGCAGCCATGTAACTTCCCTACAATTTTGCCTGGAAATCTCATTAGGAAAATAGAACAGGGAAATATATTATTGTCTATGTTGAAATAGTATCTATTCTGTGTAATTGAAAATTTTGCAGTTACATATTTGGCATTGGATGATGTTCGTCTTTTCAGTAAGAATACATAAAGTTTAAATTATAGTTTACTGTTACCATAAGTCTGACCAGATAGTGACAAACAGTAAGATTGCAATGGCAAATTTTGAAAATAGGCATTTTTTAAAAAGCAACATTGGAAAAACTAGAAGGCAAATAAGTGAAGTGGAGAAGACTAGACTATATGTTATTCTGGTATGTAAGTGCTGTGGATGGGATGTTATCTTGATTTAAGAACCAAGGGGATTTTTGTTGCTGTTGGTCTCAATAATACTTTTATTTATGTCCTTGTGTCTCCTAACATGCAAAATAGGCCATGAGATATCCATTACCTCAAAGAACTGTCACAGCAACCAGATAATTTAAAATTATGCTTTCAATATTTTGATTGCAAAAAGCCACAGTCAATGAGAAAGAGGACAACAGACTTTGAGGACACATAGCCATGATCAGTCAGAGGGTCTCTTTTCTTCCTCCCTTTACAGAAATATACTGGGTTGCACTGTGGGAGAAAAAGAAGAATAGAGGGGGAAATACAGTATTAAATGCATGTTGCCTCTGAGAAGAAGCCACTGCCTGTATACTTGAGTTAAGCATCCTTGGGGAATACAAAAGAAATATTATGTACATTAACGTTTTGTATATTATATACAGAATTGGTGAGATATCAATTTATTTCATTTTTCTTTTTATAAATACAAATGGGCAACTAAGTATCCCAGAAATATTAGGAGAATGCAACCTGAAAGAAAGAAAAACACCAAGAGAGGAGATATGGAGCGAGTAAAGAGAGAGAAGATTTATTTTCTGGAATTGGCTCAGACAATTGTGGAGCCTGTCTAATCCAAAATCTTCAGTCTAGGCCAGTGGGCTGGATATCCAGGGGAAAGCTGTTATTGCAACTTGAGTACAAAGACAGCCTGGGGACAGAATTTCCTTTTCCTGGGGAGAACCCAAGTCTTTTTTTCTCTTAAGGTTTTCAACTGATTGGTTGAGGCCCACCCACACTAGGGAGGGCAATCTGCTTTATCCAAGTCTACTGATTTAAATGCTAATTTCACCTAAAAACAGTAACTTCACAGCAACATTTAGTGTTTGGCCACATATCTGGGTACTGTGGTTTGTCAAGTTGGCACATAAAATTAATCATTACACACATTAAAACTTTCAGCAGAAGGACTGGAAAATAAAGTTTAGAAAATTTACTAGAATGTAAACCAAAGAGCAAAAAGCATGGCATATATGAAAGCAAATGGTTGTGAGTCTTAAGATTGCAAGGAATTACAAAATAGCTAGCACAGTTATTAAAAAATGAAAGAAGACTGGTATCTAAAAAATTCTTCCCAAATTTCAGAACATCAAAATAGAGAAAAGATTCTAAAAATTTTCAGAGGGGGAAGAAATCACTTCCAGAGGAATATGAATCATATTGGCATCAGAGTTGTCATGAGCAACCACTGGATATTAGAAGACAGTGATGCAATCCCTTCAAAATTTGAGGAAAAAATGTGATACTTGACTTCAAATTCTATTCCCAAACTATCAATCAAATAAGTCAGTAAGAAGGAATTTTCAGACATCTGAAGACTCACAGTCTATCTCCCACATATTTTTACTTAGAGATTTATTTCAAGGTTTACTCCAGCAAACCAAGAGGTTGAAAAAGTATCAAAGGAAAAGACCATTCTTTACATATACCTGAGGCAAATAAGCCACATTTATTTCTTGCTAAACAGATAAGAATTGTGGGTAAGAATGCAATCTCTGAACAAAGCAAAGAGTAGACTTTATGTATTCCCTGAGGAAGGTGGAGTTAGGTTAGCTGGTTATGTTGACTTCCAGGAGAATCTGAAAGGATTTTCAGCAGTGAAGTGTCCACTGATCAGCCAACCATGGGAGGCCTGAGTACATAAATGAAACTATCATTGATTGATAGGGATATGTTTAAAACCTGTTCTGAGGTATCCTTTTTATGATTTGGATTTGGGGCAAATATAGCAAGTCAGTATTTGGGGCAAAATAAAAATCAGTATTTTCCTTATCTCAGAAAAGAGAAAATCTTATTCTCAAAAGATGATAGTATAGGGCCCAGGAAAAGTAGAGATCCAAGCAGAGAAGAGAAATCCCAACTAGCCCTATTGAGTCTACAGCTGAAGTCTGCAGGAGAGAGGTATTTACTGCAAAAGGGGATTGGATAAAATACAAAGTATATTTGAGAGTTCAGAGGGAAGATGTAATGTAGTGCAATATCATCATTATAGGAGCAAAGTTTGGTGGCCAACTGGCTGTGCTTGAATATCCTCTCTACTGGTTACATATCTCCTCTGTGTAACCTAAAGGATGTTACTTAACCTCTTTTTGTCTCTCTTCTTGCTTCATCTGTAAATTGACATAGGAATATTATCTATCTTAAAGACATGTTGTGAAGCTATACAATGTGTATTGTTATCTATTGCTTGTTACAAATTACTGCAAAATTTAGAGGCTTAAAACAATCATAAGTGTGTATTATCTCTTATAATTTCTGTGGGACAAGAAGATGCATAGGCTTGAGTGGGGAGACCAGACGCGTCTGTTATGATGCGACAATCAAGGTGATGGGGCTATACTGGATCACTCACCGGGTGGCAAGTTAGTGCTGGTTGTTGACAGGAGACCTCAGTTCTCTATGTGGGCTTCTCCCAGAGATGCTCCAGTGTCCTTATGGTGTCACGGCTGGCTTCCCCCAGAGCAAATGATAGAGAGGAAGGGCTTGGCAGAAGCTATCCTCTTTGCGGCCTGATCTCAGAATCATCACATCACTTCTTCCTTATTCTACTCAACAGAATGAATCATTCTGTCCAGCCCACAGTCAAGGGAAGGGGATACAAATGGAGGGGTGCCAATAAATTTATACATATTTTAAATCTATTACATATATAGAGTTCATAGAAGAGTCCTTGACATAAAATAATATGTAACCATTTTTTATTGTTATTTTCTTTATAAAAATTATAAATATATTGTTCAGCTGCTTGGTTGTGGTATATAGAAATATATCTGACTTTTGTACATTTATTTTTATCCAGTATTTAAAAAATTATCTTATTAATTTGAACAATTTGTTCATGGAGTTTTGGGAGGTTTTCTGTGAAATAAACCACAATATCTACAAATAGAGAATATTTTATTTCTTTCAAATTTTTACATATTTTATTTCTTTCTCTAGTTTGGCCGTGCTGGTTAGGATCTTCTGTATGATATTAAAAGTAGCAGTGATGATGGGAATTCTTGGTTTGTCCCTAAATTTCAAGGACTTACTTTCAACTATTAAATTGTGATATTGGTAAGATGCTTTGTCAGTTGTTTTGTGTGTGTGTGGACATAGCTTTTTAAGAGTTTTTTTTTAATCATACATAGATATTGAATTTTATTTTATTTTTCTGAGGCTGCTGATGTTCTTCTCTTCTAATGTCAATGTGATAAATTACATCTCCACCTTTCTTCTTCATTGCATCATCCCAGAGCTAAGTAGGGTCCCATTCTGAGGTTCCTGAGTGAAGCAGACCAGGATTTAGGGCCAAGTCAACTCTGAAAGTAGACCTTTGATTATCAATTGCTCACAGTTTTTATCTCTTGCAGATCCCTTTGCAGATGGTGAGTTTTTGTTTTTTTTTTTTTAATGGGATATGCATTTATTTTAACCATTCTTTTCTAGAGTTAAATTATTTCTACTATATATTTGGTAAAAATATTCTCTCACTTTTGGCAAAAAGAACCCTTAATAATAAG
The DNA here is from genome assembly GCF_023721935.1 of Panthera uncia. NCBI lineage: Eukaryota > Metazoa > Chordata > Mammalia > Carnivora > Felidae > Panthera > Panthera uncia. The sequence goes on from NC_064810.1 coordinate 46,053,880, forward strand.
CCTGCCATAGTACTTCCCATGCAGTGAAATAGTTATTTAGGTCCTTCTGTAGAAAATACCAAAAAGGAATTAATATGGAAAAATTACATTTTCTTTTTTTTAACTTGTTTAAAACAATGTGGCCAAATACACATACACAAACACACACATGCACACATTCAAACAAGCAGTGACTGAATTTAAATACAGAAACAGACTGCCTTCCTAAATTAATCTTTCAGTTTTGTATTTCACAATCATTCATTGTTTTTGCCTTAAGTAGGAAGGTATACCCATGGAGAAGCAAGAGTTCTGCTTTCCCTCAGGGCTCTTGTGAACAAAACATAACATCACAGAGCTGGAACTGAGCAGGACATTAGCCTGCATTCAGTGAAGCAGAAACAAAGCCTTATTTTATAAGTTTCCTCCTAGAATTAAGAAAAAGAGAAGAAACTGGTTTTTTTTCGTTTTTCCTTGGAATTGAGCCCTGCTGACCTTAAAGATTTTACCTTTTCCCCTGTTTAACACTACAACAGGTAAGAATTGCTGGTGAGTAGCCAGCTGGAAAAATAAAACAGCCTCTCCTGAAACTTGCTTTCCTTCTCATTTAGATTAAGCTGGACGGAAGTAGCTTGCCCTTTGTCCACTGGTCAGTGTTCTCAGAGTATCAGGACTGTCACAAGGAATTGCTGGTGTCGAATCCCAATAAATGTCAAACAAGTTGTTGATTTCACTCATTTTGCATCCTGTGTCTCTCCTAGGAAAGTGAGAGTTGGTTTAAAGAAAAGGGTGTATGAGAAAAGCTGGCTAAGTCTTTGTACATGTTGGCAAGGCATAAAGAAAGGCGAAGTTGGCGAGAGACGGAATAATAATTACTACCATGCTTGGAGTGCCTAGTATATGCCAGGCATTTATAAACATAATTTCATTTATTCTTTTACCACTCCAGGGAGTAAGCATTGTTATCACCAGTTTACTTATGAAAAGCTGATGCTCAGAGAAGTAAATTCTACTTCAGTTCGTAGTGAAGCTAGGACATAAACCTAGTTCTATCCAAGTCTGAAGTCCACACTGCTCTTTGCCTTAGTCTTTCCATACAATGCATTTTCATTTATGCTTTCTTTTTCTTGAATACATTGCCAATTGTACATATTTAAAAGTATAAGCAGGTTTTAACAGGCAAATGTAACAGTAAATGAACTAGAATTAACAGTCATATGCGCTTTGAGTAATACTGCATCCAGGACTGTGTTGACAAGATTCCCAAGGTGCTATGAAAAGATGGCATCTTGATAAATGTTCCAAATTCAATAGGCTGTGGAATTTAACATTCTCTTTAGGCAAACAAGCAGCACATTTTTTATGGATCATTAAAAACACCATTCTGGTATAAAGAAGTTTTCAGATTTCGTAAGTTTGATTGGTTGCCACTGGTTTATAATCATGAACAAATTACCAACCAATAATAAGTGCATCAGTTCCAACAATTTTACTAACTTCAAATGATACCACCTGCATTAAAACTGCTAGAGAAACAACAGACTGCCTTTCAATAGATACTCGGACAACTGGTTGTTACCTTTCCAAATTTATGCTTTTTAAAACATTATTCTGCTTTTATTTCTGCAAGCATTATTTTTCTATGAATAGCTATGAACATAGGACTTCTGGAATTCAGAGAACTCCACTTTACAAAAGTAAGATACCTACATAAAATGCAACAGCCTGATTTTATGGACTTCCAAATTTGTTCTGAGGAAGTTGTGAGTAGGGGATGAAACTGGTAGTATCGAGACGGATTCTTGCCCAGTGGTGTATGGATAAAGATAGAAACAGTATTCCTACCTTAGGTAAAAATTAGGTTAGAATGAGCTTCATTTTGGAATAACTATATGAAAACCAATCAAAGAAGAAAACTATGATCTTACTTAATATAGTCAGATCATTAGTTTAGTCATTCATTCTTTTGTTGATATATTATTCAAAAAATATTATCTAAACCTGACAAGTCCCCAAGATATAGTATAAGGGAAATGTTTGCTTTTGTGGAAAAGAGACAGAAAGGAGACATATGCAATATATAGAACACATAGGAAGAATAAAGTAGCACCCTGTAAGTTTTCTGCCTCCTCTGGTTATACCCTTTCCATCTACTTGTGGATCCATCAATTGCTGTATAATAAATACTTAGCAAGTATTCAAACAATTCGAATATATGTAAAACAAAAAGTGAAAGTCTCTCCTGATGTTTTATGCCACTCTGACAATTTCATTAAGTGTGTATTAGTTCAGACTTTTCCTATGCTTGTAAGCACACACATATCCACAAAGATTTTATTAAAATGGCATATATTTTCCTGCCACATTTATATTTACAACATCACAATCCTCTTTCTCTATCAATGTATTTAAATCCACCTGATTTTTTTTAACAGATGAAGAGTATTGCATAACATTGCTCAGTGCATGGATATTTACATATTTATAGTCTTTCATTTTTACATTTGGAGGAACTTCCTTTTCCTATAATTATAGTAATTATAGGTTTGTAATTACTTTCTCACAAATCAATACTGAAGAAACTATAGAGAGAAACATGGAATCAATTTGTTTAAAAGTGTGAGACAATCTTGGGAGAACGAGGGCTAGTTTGGATGAGGTGGTGGAGATTGCTGTAGTGTGGGGTAAAAGGCAACTGTTTTAAGTTTGAAAGTCTGTTACTGAGAAGTAGTTAACAGTCTTCTCTGGTCTTTACCGTGATGTTGCCTTGAGACAGTCATTGTTTGCCTCCTTCCTGCAAAAATCTGAGGCCTCGGTCTAGATGGTAGTATTCAAAGAGCACCTCAGAAACCTTGATGAGCTGAATGGCTGGATAAACTGGTGAGCACTGATTAACCGTCGGCTCCTCCATTCCCCCCTTTTAAATACACAGAGCAGATGAATTTTCATCTAATGGCATTTTTTCCTCCCCAGAGTATTCTGCCATGAAAGTTTAAAAATAAAACCCTGACCTAAACTGTTGCTTGGTGAGATGACAGCGAATATGAGTCATTACTTGTGGGATGCTCCACCTTAAAAAGAGCCTGATATTCTCAGAAATATCAGAGGAGCTTATATTCTCAGGGGGAATATAAACCCATAGCCAACATAATAGGACATCTGAAGAGGACAAGAACCTCAAAGGAAAATGCCAAACTTAAAAGCATAAGCCAAAAAAAAAGCAGAAGCATAAGAACATAAAGGCCATAAAATTGCAGAGAAAAACAGTAACCATACTCAAAGAGATAAGGAGAGATATTAAAAATATGAAACAAAATTTTAAAAAATCATAAAAAATAACCAAATGGAAATATTAGGTAGGAAAATATAATAGATAAATAAGAACACGATAATTGAGATAAATAATGGAAAAATATACCTAAAGAATATGTTAGTGAGTTGGAAGATCAGCCTGGGAAACTCTCTGAGATTAAAGCAGGGAACAATGAAGTAAGTGTAAATTAAAAAGAAAAGTTAAGAGATATGGTAGACAAAAGTAGAAGTGCCAACATTCAGGTAATAGGAGATCAGAAGGAAAGAATGAAAAACGGATCGGTACGAATATTTTCTAACATAAGAAAAGATGGACAAACTTAGATTAAATGATTTAATAGGTGCCAGGGAGAGAAGAAAAACTAGCATTTAGGCAAATATTGATAAAATCTAAGAACGTAAAGAAGAAAAAATTCTGAAAGTTTCTTGAACAAACAAGTGGATCACCTACAAAGAAATAAGAATCAGACTGATGCCAGATGTCTGTACAACACTGAATGCAAGAAGACAATGGAGAAATATCTAAAAAGTGTGAAAGGAAAAAAAACTTTAAGTTACGGTTTTATATGTATAAAAATTGTTATTTACATGTAAATGTCTAATAAAATACACATTTTAGCAAACAATGTGTCAAAAATATGCTACAGAATGACTTACTTTGAAAACCCTGTTGGAAGAAGTTTAACAGGAATAGGAAGAGAAATAAATATTAGAGGAGTTGGGATATGAGGTAGTCCTACGCCTTAGAAGAGTTTGTAGGTATTTAAAAAATAATTAAGGCAAAACATATGAAAATGAGGATGTATTTCTTTAATAGTTCAATTAACATTCTAGATAACATTAACAAGATAATAGGTAGGTGGGGTGTGAAAGGGTCATAGGAGCATGAGAAAGTTTTTGTTAGGGGGAATTAATGCTCTTAAGTCACAATTTACAAAGCAAGGAAGAAGGGTACAAAAGTAAGAAACATACAAAACGTGGAGCAAATTGAAATACAAGAAGAAGAGAGTAGCAATAAGGAAAATATCAGCAATCACACAAATATAAATGATCTAAAGTCACCACTTAAAAGTGACTGTCAGATTGGATAAAGAAACATCCAACTATATGGGACTTACAAAAGCATAAGAACACAAATAAACTTAAAGTAGAGATGTCAAAAGAAAAGATGTAACAGGCAAATACAATTACAGGAAATCTGGGGTAGCTATATTATTATCAGACATCTAGACATTAGGGCAACAGACAGCCAATTCATTAAAGGGATGTTGGATGGTTATGAAGTGTACATATTCACTAGGGTATATTTACACTTGTGAATTCATGATGTAAATGCTACATGTCTGTTAGCAGTTCAATTGGAATAATTTGTGGTAGAAAATGGATGGGCCAGACTTATTCATAGTCATTCTTACTAATCCACATTTGCTGGAATATGGAGTGATTATTTTCATTTTCTTTGTGTGGGTAGCAGGGCGTGATTTCTTTCTTTATCAGGTTAGCAATGCCAGAGCTCATAGTATATAACCAGATGGCACTCTTCTGACATATAGAACCTTTTCTTTATCAACAACACACTTCATGATGGAGTTTAAAGCGCCCTCATGAATGCCACAAGATTTCTTACCTAGAAAGGATGGTCAACAGAAAGCCTTTGGAAACTCCAACTTTTCACTGTAAGTAGGGATCAACTGATCATTAGGGAGCTTGTAGCTCTTCTTGAAGGATTAGGAAGTGATAGTAGCCATCTCTTGCTTAAAGTTCACAGCAATATAGTGCAGCTCTACTTCAGTATCATGGTCCAGTTCCATTCTCAGCTATGTTAGTGAACCTATAACTACTTTCTACTTGAGGTATCCCGTCAAGTCATAGCCAGCTAAGTCCAGACATAAGATGGCATGTGGCAGGACATAACCCTCACATATGGGCACTAGGTCAGTGACAGCACCACCACAGTGCATAACAATACGGTGGTATGACCAAAGGTATCCAAGGACAGTATATCCCATAAAACAATGCACACGGAGCTTCCACTGAAGGCTTTAGACATAACCTTTCCATTTTATTGGCCATGGAATTTAGGGGAGCCTCAGTAAAGCTCATTATAAAAGGTAGATGCCAGGTTTTCTCTATGTCGTCCTAGGTGGTAATGATGTCCATAATGGGATACTTCAGGGTAAGGACTCATCTCTTGCTTTCAGCCTTATTACACATGATGCTCCTCTACTAGTCCCCTGTGTTTCATGTTATCTTGGGCAGCCATCAAAAAAGGGAAATGTGGTCCTCCATTTGTAGTTAGTTGACTGTGAGCTTACAGACTTCCTCATGAAGATCCTGACAGTAAAATGTTCACTTTGTTACCACAGCTGAGAGAGATATTATGTATAACTTCAAGAAGCAGCTAAACTATAGGGCAGAGGAGAGATAACATCTAGAAAAATCATGTCTGCCAGCCTAAGAGCCACAGTTATTGCTGAGTACAGAATATCTCTTTCTGTTTTGATCTACTGGAGGCAGTTGCATTGGCTGAGAAGAACTTGAGCAGAGAAATGTAGGAGCATGAGCATCTTAGATTTAATTTTACCCGTTATAATTTTTACAGATTTTAAGCAGACACTGGATTGTTGTTTGCTTAAAAAAAATATTATTGCTAGAAGAAATAAGTGTCATCTACTTTAAAGCTACCAAGAATATGTGTATTTGTTGTATCTTCCCCCAGTTATCTTATAATGTCCTGGACACATGTCCTGGAACAGAGTAAATGCTTAATATGTATTTGTTAATTGTCTGATAAATTATCTTCATCATAGCGAATAATCATGTTACACACTGGTAGGCTATTTAAATGTGTCATGAAATAGATTCCCTCCAAATTAATTACTATTAAAATACATTGACTAGGGAAAATAAAAATATAGCAGAAAAAATTTCAAACCACTCATGCTTCGACTCGTGCTTTAGTATTTGATAAGTTTTAAACAATTAATCATGAAATATTTGGTTCCGACAAGTATCCTGGAATTAAGCAATTAACACAAACACTGGCATATGTGGATTTTAGATATCTGACAAATAGCAAAGATGTTGAAACAAATTAGATGCCTTGTGTTGCTTTATTTTTTGGTTCTAGATGACAAATATCCATAGTCAACACAATTAAAGAACAGTCTTCAATTGTAAGCTATAAACAAGATGAAATCACTGAAAAAGTGATTGTATACATAGGTGTGCTTTGTTTTATGAGGCTGTAATTCGGTCATGAAAAAAAGCTCTGGTCCACATGCCCACTGTCTAAAGAAATCAGATCACCAAATCTAAAGGAAATCTAATAGACACATGTTCCCTTGTTACATCCTTTCTGTTTAAATTTCTTAGGTGTTTGTGTTTAAAGGAACATTCCCAGTGCATTTGTTAGTGGCAAAAGCTTCTATTTTCTTAGTCTAGTGTAAGACAAGCACAAGAAAGAAGTAAAGGAGGAAGCATAAAAGGGAAATCAGAAAAGAAGCAGAGATTTCTCACAACCGAATAACTACATTTACATCTATGATTGCTTAACATCCATTATCTCTTTCCTGGTCGGCCATGGTGTTCTAACTACTTTGCCACATTCATTCCCCCTTGACACGGCATCCAAAATTCTATTTTTAAAAAAAATGAATCAAATCATATTTGTCACCCATTTAAATCCCTCCAGTGTCTTCCTCTTGTTCAGAGAATAAAAGCCCAACATGATAGTTTGACCTATAAGACCTGATACAGTCCTGTCCCTGTCCAGGTGCTCGATCTCACCAAGTGCCACAACCCTACCATGTTCCAGCCATATGGTCTCCTAGCCTGGCACAAGACAGCCAAGTTTTTCTGCCCTAAAGCTTTACAGCTGATGCTCCCCCTGCTAAGACAACTCTATTGCTAGATCTTTGCCTTGCAGGCTTCCAGATCTCAGTTTAAGTGTTACATCCACAGAATTTCCTGATCACAAAAGATAATGCATTTTCTCTTTTATCCCTTTCTACTCCTTCACCCAACTTTATGCTCTTCATAGCAACAATCACGTATTATATTTTCAGGGAATCCATAGAGGCACTTTGTGGAAGAGTGCTTAGGAATTGCTTAAATATACCTTTGCATATACCTAATATGGTTCATTAACTAAGTCTGATATTGTTTTAACATTGCAGTTGTTCATTTCTTGGGTTGAGGAAAGTAAAAACACAATTTATGTAATACTATTAGGTTCTAGTAACTACACTAGGTGAGAATTGGTATATAGAGATAAAAAACCAAATCCCACTATCTAAAACCATATGGTGGGATGTATGACACAATTATCGTAAGACATGATACTATGAAAAGTATTATGAGAGAAGTACAAAAATTTATTCCTTTAATTTAGGAAGTTTGGAAAGGCCTCCTAGAGAAGGTAAAATTTATCTAAGTCTTTAAAGAATGATATTATCTTGATGTAACAGAGCTGGTGGCCATGAACCTGGCTAAAGACAGAACCTGGCTAAATGTTTTATCTAAAAGAAGGTTGAGAAAGAGGTCAGCAGATGAGACTATTAAGAATAATTTAGAGAGACAAGAAAGAAACAGGTGAGCACAGTGTCACATGGGCCAAGAAAAGTGAAAGGAGGAGATACAGATTCAAACACTGCAGTTATATCAGTAGAGACTGAAAAGTAAGAAGGATGCTTTTGCCAATATATTAGTAATGTTTCATCAGATTAATGAAAGGTTCAGAGCCCAGGTAAGTGTTGGACTAATGGAAAGGCAATGAATTAGAAGGAGAGAGTATAGACTTGGCCTTTAATATTTTGGTAGTGCAAGGAAGGAAAGCAATGGAAGAATGACTTGAGAGAGAAAAATGAGAGATATTGTTTTTTCTTATTTTTAAGATAAGGAAGATTTGGGCATGCTTATAGGTGGAGAGAAAGTAGTTGAAGAAAAAATTTGGAAGTGAGGGATGAGGGCTTAAGAGGACAGGATAAACATACAGGTATGATACCAAGGTGCTGGCAAAGGGAGTGGCTCTGCAAAGAAAGAAAGATTGCGTGTGCGTGCGTGTACATGTGTTTTTTTTTTTTTTTCTGATTGAGGGTGATAAAAACAGAGGGGCAAAGTACAAAGACAATGTATTTTTTTAATAACTTTTTTTTCCTACTTGTAAAATTCATTATTTCAACCATTTTAATGGGTACAATTCAGTGGCTCTTAGTACATTCACGATGTTGTAAAAGCGTCACAACTGTCTTAATTCCAGAACATTTTCCTTATTCCAAAAAGAAAACTCCTTGCCAATTAAGCAGTCACTCTGTCAAAGTTCCTTTTTCTCAACCCCTGCAAAACATTAATCTGTATTGATATTGGACATTAATGCTGGACATCTTAAAAAAATGGAATCATACAGTAAGTGGCCTTTTGTGTTGAGCTTCTTTCACTTAGCACAATGTATTCAAGGCTCATCCATGTTATATCTTGTACCATCACTTCATTCCTTCCTACAACTGAATAATATCCCATTATATGGATACAATACATTGTGTTTATCCATTTGCCAGCTGACTAATATTTAGATGTTTCCACTTTTTGACTACTGTGAAAATTCTGCTACGAACATTCATGTGTAAGTTTCTGTTTGAACTCTTATTTTCAGTTCTCTTGGATTCAAGTGGAATTGCTGGGTATATGGTAATTTTATGTTGAACTTTTAAAAGAATTGCCTGTTTTCCACAGTGGCTGGATTGGTTTACATTCCCATCAGTAATGTATGAGGATTCCAATTTCTCTTTATTCTCATGAATACTTTTCTTTTCCATTTCATTATTTTTACTATTGCTATCTTCCTAGGAGGTGTGAAACTGTCTTTCACTGTGACCTTGCATTTGCATTTCTCCAATGACTAAGGACGTTGAGCATCTTTTCATGTCCTGATTGGTCATTTACATATCTGCTTTAGGAAAATGTGTATTCACCCATTTTTTAAAAAGTTTATTTATTTATTTTCCTGGGAGGCAGAGAGTGAAGAAGAGAGAGAATCCCAAGCAGACTCCACCCTGTCAGCATAGAGCCCAACATGGGACCCAATCTCACAACCGTGAGGTCATGACCAGGGCCTAGATCAAGAGTCACTTAACCAACTGAACCACCCAGGTGCCTCCCGTCTTGCCCATTTTTAATTGTCTTTTGTTGCTGAGTTGTAAGAATTCTTAATATTTTATGGATACTAGGTTTTTATCAGATATGCAATTTGCAAATATTTTCAGTCATTCTGTGAGTTATCTATTCACTTTATTGGTTGTGTCCTTTGATACACAAGCTTTGAATTTTGATGATGACCAATCTGTTTTTTTCTTTTGTCATTTGTGTTTTTGGCATCTTATCTAAAATACATTGCCAAATCTAAGATACTTGAGATTTACACTAATGTTTTCTTCTAAAAGTGTTATGGTTTAAGCAATTACATTTAAGTCTTTGATCTATTTTCAGTTGATTTTTATATATGGTATGAGGTAAGGATCCAATATCATTCTTCTGCATGTGGTTATTCAGTTGTTCCAACACCATATGTTGAAAAGATTATTCTTTTCCCTATTGGTTTTGGCATGCTTGTCAAAAATTAATTGACTATAGATGTATGAATTTATTTCTGGGTTCTCAGTCCTATTCCACTGGTCTATATGTCTACCCTTGCCAATTACACACTATTTTGATTACTGTAGCTCTGTATCAAGTTTTGAAATCAAGACGTGTGAATCTTCCAAATTTGTACTTCTTTTTCAAGATTGCTTTGGCTATTTGGGGTCCCATGCAATTCAGTATGAATTTTAGAATCCACTTGTCCATTTCAATAAAAAAGGAATTGGAATTCTGATAGGGAAAGCATAGACTCTATAGATGAACTTGGAGAACATTGCCATCTTAACAATATTAAGTCTCACACTCCAAAAACACAGAATTATCTTTCCATTTATTTAGAACTTCTTCTACCAATCATCTCATTATCCAGACTTTTCTGCCAGACTTTTTAGTTTATTTGCCCTGTTATTTCTTGCCCCAGGTGGCAGCTGCCAATTCATTTACCTTTAAAAGGTTTTGACAAATGCCCTGTGATTAGCTACATGTGCTATGGATTTTTCTAAGTTAGGCACACTAAAGGTAAGCTCTTTGAACTGGTCTTTTAGGGAGCCACTAGACAGGTCAAAACAAACAGCCACAGTACTTTGAGAAAGAATTCTGTTCTCCCTCTGGTACCAGAAACCTATAACAGAAATGTGGTTTCTTGTCTCCAAGGCTGCCTCTGAGCTGGGAGTGAGGAATAGGGAAAAAGCAAGTTAAAATGCCACAAAACTCTTTATTAAGACTCTGATAATTCCTCTCCTCTCCTCCCCTTCCCATCCCCTCCTTTCCTTTCCTTCCTTTCCTTTCCTTCTTTCTTTCTCTCCTTTCTTTTTTTTCTTTTCTTCTCTTTCTTCTCTTTTCTTCTCTTTCTTTCCTTTTCTTTCCTTCTGTTTCTTTCCTTCTGTTTCTTTCCTTCTGTTTCT
>NC_064810.1:46064721-46082964 GCF_023721935.1 Panthera uncia
TTTCTTTCCTTCTGTTTCTTTCCTTCTGTTTCTTTCCTTCTGTTTCTTTCCTTCTCTTTCTTTCTTTCTTCCTTTCTTTCTTTCCTTTCTTTTCTTTCTTAGGTTAAGTGATCACCTCATTGCTATAAACTCTTGGTCAGTTGCCAAAGTTCTGATTAAGTTGATCTTGACAATCCATGCCAGTTTATTCACTGCTTTTGTAGAAGAACAAACTTTGGGAATCCCTAGTCTACCATTTTCTCTGATACCACTCTGAGAGTAGGTTTTTGTTAAGATAACAAACAACTCCCAAATTTCAGTGGCTCAATACCACAAAGGCTTATTTCTTACTCATGATTTATGTCCGTGTGCATAGACTGGGGATCTAGTCTACCTCGATTTCAAGACTCAGCAAGACAGAAGAGCCAGAATCTGGAATTGTGCCAAAAACTCAGGCTGAGGGAAGGAGGATATGTCAAGTTATCCCCTGACTTAACATTTCCATCTGGAAAAGATCCATTTACATTTCATTGGCCAAAGCAATTCACATGGCTATGCCAAAGTTCAAAGCCAGACAGTGGGGAATGTACTCCTACTGGGTAAGTAGAAGGAAAGGAAACTGAATATTTGTGAACAGCATTATTCATGAAAAGAAAATTTGAGAGATTCCTATTAAAGGTATAGTTAAGAGTGTAAGTAGTCCTGAGGCTCACAGTAAATAGTGAGGTAATTGTATGAGTATAGGAGGTGAGGACTACATGGGGGCCCTGAGAGTATGTAAAACATTTGGAACAGTTGTTATATGTAGGTAAATCAATACAGTGGTAATTTAAAATGAAAGGAGCTGTTGAGCAGTGTTGAAGGCCCAGCTGAAGTTAGCTATGTATTTATAATGCATCTAATCATTGTGGGATAGTCTCCAGTAATGCTTCATAGCTTAAGACAAACAAAATATATTTAGCAGTACAGGGTGACTAACAATATAATGTACCACTGAAATAGAAGTAAAGGCCATGCTTGAATTAGCAACTGTGCTAATTTGAGATGCATTTTCTTTTCTTCTCATAGGCTCATATAACATTTTGGACAGTTCGACCTCATTTATTCTAGTTTGAATAAATCCAAACCTAATGAGGTGAAACCTATGAGGGAAAACTTGCTTGTGGCTTGGCTGGAAGATCCAACCATGAAATGCTATTGACAAGATATAATTCATGGCCTCCAACAAGAATATTTAAAATATTTTTTTTAATCTTAGAAAATGCATACGTGACAGTTTCTATTGTTACACATTTAGAAGTCTCTAAGAGGTTTGGTAAATGAAAAATAACAATCAAAGAAATGATTACCTGTGGATTAAAGGGAAAATTGTAAGAAATGTAAAAACTGGTGATTGGGTACTCTCTCCTTGCACTGAGGGGTGAGAAGAGACAATCTGATTAGATGGAACAGAACCAACTAATCCTTTGTACAGTGGATAGGATGGAAGGGTTAAGGTTGTGTCTGTGCCCAGGAGATGCTGTGCTAGTGATCGACGGCTCTGGGAGGTTAATAAATGTAGGAGGAGCATACTGGCCAGATGATAGTAAAACCAAAAGCAAAATCTGGAGAACATAAACAGATAGTTGCTTAACACCTTTCCTTCAGTGCTATCTATGCTTGACGTGACTTTCATCATAGCATTAAGTGGGAGGAAAGTACATAGCATGCTAGGATTATAACACCACCAGCCTTGTTCATTTGCAAGCCTTGGCTTCATCACCTTCTGAGTAAAACCAAGGATAATACAGAGGCAAATGAAAGAGTAACTGCCTTCACAAAAGGCTTTTAAGAGGGCTATGAAGGAAGTTTCTTACAAGGCATAACTGGTTTTATTGTGCTTTGCAAATATTGCATTTTTTTTTTTTTTTACAAACTGAAGGTTTGTGGTAACCCTGCATCCAGCAGATCTATTGGCACCATTCCCAACAGCATTTGCTCACTTTGTGTTTCTGTGCCGCATTTTTGGTAATTCTTGAAGTATCTCAAACTTTTCATTATCATTATATTTGTTATGGTGATTTATGATCGGTGATGTTTGATGTTACTACTGTAATTATTTTGGGGTGCCACAAATCATGCCCATATAAGATGGCAAACTTAATTGATAAATGTTGTGTGTGTCCTGACTGCTCCACCTACTTGCTGTTCTCTTGTCTCTCTCCCTGTTCTGGAGTCTCCCTAGTCCCTGACACACAACAATATTGACATTAGGCCAATTAATAACCCTACAATGGCCTGTAAGTGTTCAAGTGAGAGGAAGAGTTACACGTCTCTCACTTTAAATCAAAAGCTAGAAATGATTAAGCTTAGTGAGGAAGGCATGTTGAAAGCTGAGGTACTGAAAACTAGGCCTCTGTACCAGTTTTCCAAGTTGTGAATGCAAAGGACAAGTTCTTGAAGGAAATTAAAGTACTCCTCCAGTAAACACATGAATAAGAAAGCAAAACAGTTTATTGCAGATATGGGGAAAGTTTTAGTGGTCTAGATAGATGATCATAGCTGCCACAACATTCCCTCAAGCCAAAGGCTAATCTAGAGCAAGACCCTAACTCTCTTCAATTCTATTAAGTCTGAGAGAGGTGAAGCAGTTGCAGGAGAAAAGTTGGAAGCTAGCAGAGGTTGGCTCATGAGGTTTAAGGACAGATGCCATTTCTGTAACATAAAAGTGCAAGGTAAAGCAGGAAGTGTTGATGTACAAACTGTGTAGCAAAGATGATTCATGAAGGTGGCTACACTAAACAACAGGTATTCAGTGTAAACAGAATAGCCTATTGGAAAAAGGACTTTAAGGAGAAGTCAATGCCTGGTGTCAAAGATTCAAAGGACACGCTGCCTCTTATTAGGAGCTAATGCAGTTGATAACTTAAAGCTGAAGTCACAGCTCATTTGCCATTCCAAAAATCCTATGGCACTTAAGAATGATACTAAATCTACTCTGCCTAAATCTACTGTGTTCTAAATAGAACAATAAAGCTTAAATAACAGCTCAATTGTTTACATCATAGTTTACTGGATATTTTAGGTACACTGTGGAGATCTACTGGTCAGGAAAAAGTCCTTTCAAAATATTACTGCTCCATGCACCTGGTCACCCAGGAGCTCTGATGGAGATGTACAATGAGATTAATGTTGTTTTCATGTCTGCTAACACAACACTGATTCTATAGCCCACGGATCAAGGAAACATTTCAGGTTTTTAGGTCTTATTATTTAGAAATACATTTCATAAGGCTATAGCTGCCATACATAGAGATTCCTCTGATGGATCTGAGCAGTGTCAATTGAAGACCTTCTGGAAAAGACTCACCATTTTAGATGCCATTAAGAGTACTTGTGATTCATGGAAAGAGGTCAAAAATATCAACATGAAGAACAGTTTGGAAGAAGCAGATTCCAACCCTCATGGATGACTTTTGAGGGGTTCAAGACTTCAGCGGAGGAAGCAGCTGCAGATGTGGTAGAAATAGCAAGGGAACTGGAAGTGGAGCCTGAAAATGTGACTGAATTACTGCAGTCTCATGATAAAACTTGAATGTATGAGGAGATGGTTCTTATGGATGAGCAAAGAGAGTGGTTGCTGGAGATGGAATATAATCCTATGAAATATGCTGTGAAGATTGTTGAAATGACAATAAAGGATTTAGAACATGACATAAACTTATTTGATAAAGCAGCAGCAGGGTTTGACAGGATTGACTCCAACTTTGAAAGAAGTTCTATGGTGAATAAAATGCTATCAAATAGGATCACATGCTACAGAGAAGTCCTCCATGGGAGGAAGAGTCCATAGATATGGCAAACTCCATTGTTGTCTTATTTTAAGAAATTGACACAGCCATCCCAGCCTTCAGCAACCACCACCCTGATCAGTCAGTAGACATCAACATCAAGACCTGCCATTAGCAAAAAAGATTATGACTTGTTGAATGCTCAGATAATGGTTAGCATTTTTTAGTAATAGAGTATTTTTTAAGTTCCTTCTTTTGAAAGAGACAGAGACAGTGGGGGGCGGGGGCAGAGAGAGGTTAGAGAATCCCAAGAGTGCTCTGCACTGTCAGAGCCTATAATGCTATTACACACTTAATAGCCTACAGTATAGTAAAACATAACATTTACATGCACAGGAAAACCGAAATGTTCACTTGACTTGCATTATTGGGATATTTGCTTTATTGCAGTGGTCTGGAACCAAATTTGTAATATTTTCAAGGTATGACTGTATATATAATGGAGGTGCTTGAAAACAAAACTGACATCCATCTATCTTGAAAGCTTTAGATTTCATTCCATAGATAGGCCAAGTTTATTAATTCAATAAAGCTTTACCGAGTCTTGTTGGGGATAAGAACCACATTATTCACACACAGGGAGAACACAGCTGAGAGGCAAGTGGTCACTGTCCTTAGGGACCTTATAATATGGCAAAAGTTAAAGCAGTAGTTGTAGACTTTTAAAGCTAGAAAGCATATAATAAGAGTCACAAATATGTCAGAAACAATTCCAAGGGAGCTTCAGATAAAGTAATACTCATGTTAGTAGGGTAGATGGGCAGAATTTCACCACATTGAAAAGAGGTATTATTCCAGGCAGAAGAAATGATGTGAATACAGTTGAAGAAGTATGAGGTATTTTCTGGAAATAGAATATATCAGTTTAGCCAGAGAAGATAGTGTGACTGAACTACAGGAGATAAGATTGAATGTTCATAGGAATTACACTATGCAGACCCAAGAATGTTAAAATGTAGAGAATGTTTTATCTAGGTGAGAGTGGAAAAACACTCAAGGTTTTAGAACCCTTCCACAACATGACCAAAACTGTGCATAAGGAAGACATCATTTTGTCATCCAGAGTAGCCTAGAATGGGTGAAGACTGAAATCAAGGTAACTAATTAAAAGACTGGTTCAACAACCTGGGGTAAGATAGAAGGATGTGAATGAATATGGTGACAGAGGGAATGAAAGCAGCAACAGGGTGTGAGTACGAAGACTTGGCAGGTGATTGGGTATGGAGAAAGGGAAGGAAGTAAATCTGACTCTGATGGTTTGAGGTGACTAGTACTCCTTAATGGGGCCATTAATAAAAACAGAGGAAGCAAAAGCATGAAGGACCAGGAGGGAGGAAATACTAGCTGGCCTCTGAACCCAGATACATTGGTCAAGTCATCTAAATGGTTTGGGTCTCCTTAAACTTCTCCTGTAAATTAAGTTGGTATTATTAAATAATTGCTCCTAACACATACAGCTCTAGGAGTTGATTTTGTGGGGGAAGGAGAAGGAGTTAATTCTGAAGTATCTTGAGTTTGAGATACTTGTGGAGTATCTATCAGATGTCTAACATACAAATAAAACTCCATTTGGAATTAGTAAGTATGGAAATGTAGACTATTTAAAATGTATTCAAGACCATTCAGACCCTATTTTAATTTAGCAAAATGTTGGGGAAAACTATCCTTTTGGCAGAAATTGTTTACATTTGAGTTGTATCCAAAAGTGTATTTCTTTTGGAAAAAAATGATGCAAATGTGTTAAACTATGTTTAGGTTAGAAACAGGTGGAAAAGTATCTTTTACTATTGTTAGAGGATCTAAAATTCCTTTTGGTAGATTGCTTATAGTCAAAGTTTAAAAGTTGAAACTTCATAGGTGTCAAGTTATCACTGAGGAATTTATGACTTAATAAAGTCATTGTTACCATTGAAAACAGCCTTGTACAGAAAGCAAGGTCATTTTCATAAAACTGCCTCAAATGGAACAATAGAAGCTCAATTTCTTTGAACTTTACTGGGGTGAATGGATCAGCAGACAGGGAGGAGTAATGGAAGGGACACAAATAGGGAAACATGATAAAACTGAGAAAATACATTCTTCCTTTTCACTCTCTTCGATGTTTATTAAAGAGGAAATAAAAGGCAACAATTTGAAATTGCCCAGTGTTTAGGTTCCAGACATACATACAGACAGGCCAAGAATTGTGAAAAATGAAGTTTCTTTTTCACCATGAAAAAGAACACATTCCTCAGTAATTCATTTTATAGTCTAAATCATGCTTTTCAGAAAATGGTGTGAAAAATGAGAAACACAAGTCTAGCACTATTTTACTTCTTTGTATTTGCATTTAGAAGTGTAGTTTGTTTGTACACATGTGCCTTTAGATCAGGGTGTGAGTACAGGGATTGAATTTGAAAAGTTCCATTCTTTTACAGATGGCATGATAGAGAAACTAGTCTCTTTTTCAAACTGCTACATAACTCTGGGGGGATCTGGATGAAGCGATTCACAAAGTCTGTTCCTGTGGTAATCTAATAAGTTGCAATATCATTCATATTTTACTTCTACCTTTTTGTGGTAGATAGGCAGCCTTTAGGATGGCCTCCAATGATTCACACCTCCTGGTATTCATGACCTCGTATAATCCTCTCTCCTCCAGTACTACATCTAATAAATAGAACACCACATAAGTAATCAAAAATTAAGTTACAAAAAGACTGTGACTTCAGTTTGGGACACACACCCACCTCCTCCAGCCCTCTCTGAAGCATGCCATCTGCCATGTTGTGAGCCATCCAGAGAGGCCGAGGTGGTGAGAACTTGACAACAAGGACCTGATGCCTGCCAACAGCCATGTGAGTGACACTGGAAGTGAATCCTCCCACAGTAGCCCTGAAATGATGGCAGTCACTACTAACACTTTGATTGTAACCTCGTGAGGGGCCTTGAGCCAGAGGCACCCACTTCAACCATACCTAGAATCCTGGCCCACAGAAACTGCAATATAGAAAATGTGCATTATTTTAAGTTACTCGGTTTTGGGGTAAATTTTTTATACAGAAATAAAAATTCATGTATTTTCTTAATGCAAAAGCCTGGGTGAACTGACCAATGGTAAGTTAGAAAATTTTTTTAATTTAAATATGCTTTGGGATGACCATGTGGTTTATCCTCAGAAGAGCAAAGATTCATAAGGACTCTATCACTAATGAGACATAAACGTAGTTATGTGGATCTTTTCCTTTAGAGGGGAGATGTTACTTCTTGAGATATTCAGATTTGATAAGGTCTATTCTGGCTCTTGGAGGGATATGATCATTAGGAGTCTTGTAGGATCACTGGGAAAGGTACATACTGTGACATTTATTCTTTGATTCCTTCCCCATTGCTTCAATCAACTGAGTATACGAATAGGACACCATATTCAGACTGCTGATACTATACGTATTATTTGTGTGTCTCTGAACTCTCTTTGCTAATGTTAAAAAGCTGTGGTACTACCAATATAGTGTACTATATCCATGCCTTCTCTACGATAATATATATTATACCATAATCTTCACCTAAGTCATTACTTAGTAACATTGGATACCCAAGACTTTGTAAATTTCCTTTCTCTATTGTAATTTTTTGGTATTATATTTATATTTGAAACTTGCTTTAATTTTCTCCAAACTGCACACTAGGTCTCTGTGAATTATGGAATTATAATGATGGATCAAGAGGGCCATGTGACCCACGTCTTATATACATGAAGGTATTTGAAATTTAGGCTTTAGGTAAACTTCAAATGAAGTTATAAATATACTTATCGTAGAATGTCAAACTTATGCTCAATATTGGGCTTCATTTTGGGGAGTATACTATGGAAAAATATTTATAATAACTCAATTTTCTTTTAAGTATTGCAATGATATTGCATAGCCTTCTGTATTAAAAGACTTGTTTGTCAAATATTTTTAAATGTTCCATAATTTTGAGAACATTGTTTTGGTAAAGTTTTTAATACATTGGAAGTCTAAGTAAAATGGTAGTATCCTGGGCTATTTGATGTCTGGGAGTCTACAGATAGATTATGAAAAATTCCTAAGTGTGTTGCAACATGCTGCCCTTCTTTGCTCTCCTGTGCTAATTTTATTTTAAAAAATAGGGAATGGGGTGCATGAGTGGCTCAGTTGGTTAAACATCCAACTTCAGCTCAGGTCATGATCTCACAGTTCGTGGGTTTGAGCCCCTCGTCAGGCTCTGTGCTGCCAGCTTGGAGTCTGGAGCCTGTTTCATATTTTGCGTCTTCCCTCTCCCCCCTCTGCCCCTCCCCTGCTCACACTCTGTCTCTCTCAGTCTCTCAAAATAAAGAAATGTTAAAAATAATTTAAAAATAAGGAATAGAATTGGTGAGAAAGGAAACAGAGTAGATAAGAGGGTGCTTTTAAGTATGCACACACTTTCAATAGTCTTTTAAGAGCTAAGGTCACCTCTTTATGAAGATTTTCCTGTTTTCCTCAGGCAAAGCTTTTTGAAATTCTTAGCATTTTCTTAATATCTCTAAGCTAGTCCTTCTTAGTGCAACAGATTGCACTACTGCACTATTCAAGGCAGAAAATATGTCATCCTTGCTTACTTATATCCTGGCTTGTAGCCTAACTACCAGGCCTGGATAGAGTGGGCATTCTAGACACTTCCACTAAACAAAGAAGGGGAAAAAAGGAAGAGGACCTTCTCTTCTTTTGTGTATCAGTATGTCAAAAGAATTTCAGATTTTATATACATTAATTAAATGTACCTTCTAGCCAGTCTATTTCATGGAAGATATTGTGGGTGTCTAGTATGTCCATATATTGTGATAGGCAAAGTAAGAGTTACAGAAAGCCACAAGATGAGTGCCCTACCTTCAAGGAGCTTACCATCTAATTAGTAACTTTGATGTCCTAATTGAAAACCCAGGTGGCTATTTGGCATCTAGGTACCTAACAGAATATGGTGTGAATAAGTAAATGAACACGTAATGCTATTCAGTGTGAAAGAGGCTCCTGCTATCTCTTTTAACCAAAAAATTGCAGTGAGTTTTCTGTATGTGCTTCTTTCATTTTCTCTTGGTACAAAGTTTCAGTCAACATATCAAACCTCTTTGAAGAAAAAAAAGAATGAAATTTCATAAATGAAAGTTTATGTAGACATGTATTTAATCCTAAGTGATCAGAGACAAAAACTCTTTTACCTAACTCAAACCACATAAAGGACTTTCAGAATGTTTGAGCATTCCTGGGCTCTGTTCCCTCCACATATCCTTCTAGCCAGACAAGGAAGTACCTCTCTCCCTATGTGAAATCTCTTCTGTTGGACAATTAGTTCCATGTCTTGGGATCTCATTTCCTAAGGTCCTGCCAGTGACCTTCTCTTAAAAACCATTAATTCTTGTGAGATTTTGGCCAGGTAAAGTTTGGTCTGGCTCCGAGACAGGGGTGATCCTAGGCAGTCTTGTTAAGCCTAAAGTAGTATTACACATCGCCTTGGAGTTGGAACATTTTTGGCCTTCCAATGACTGGCTCAGGAAGGTAAAATGACTGGATGAAGCCTCACTGTGTAAGTCATAACTCTACAATTACAGTTGTATATATATTTTTTATTAAAAAAAAAAAAGTATTTGGCTTTGGGGTGGCAGAGTGGTGAGCTCTTCCAGGGAGTTCTTGTGACCCTTGCCAGAGTTATTTATACTCAATGAAATGGTTCCTTGAGCTCTGCCCAGTGTCTGGTTCCCCACTTATACACCCAAGCCCCATCTAAAATCAAATCAAACCAACAACACCCATGTCTCTACCTTCTTTCCCTGAACAGTTGGAGTTTTGTAAGGTTACCTTGGAACTCCTCTGGCCTTTCTTTGAGAACAGATCAACACTTGTTGACTAAGGCTGGCATTTTGTTCCAGGGAAAAGAAAAGGTCAAAAGAAGTGAGGGACATTTTCTTTTTGACTATCAGCTAAGATCTCTATTTTCCTTCATCTAAGACATATTATCTTCCAATAGGTCTACTTTTCTAACAGAGGGAAAAAACACCTTCTAAAAGGTATGTACATCGATCATGTACTAGGCTGCAGCAGTCTGCTTTTCATTGGTAGAATGAGAATTTAAAGGAAGAGAAAGGGGGACCAAGATGGGAAGCAACAATGACAAGTGAAATAAAGGAGAAGTAAGCAATAACTTCAAGAAGAATCATACATCTTTTGCTTTAGTATGTTTATAGGAAGGGAACATTTCCTGACTACTTTGAGTGTAGATGTCAAAGACACTATTTCACATGTGTAGACACTATATTCCACTTACTCAGGTAACGTTCACTGAGACTCTTGAGAGGCACTGGAAGACTGGGTCAGTTCTTGTTCTCCCCTGAGATTTAGATCCTCTCTGTAGTAGAAGATTTTGGGATTGAGCTGGTCTCCTAAGCATTCTTTGAATGGGGGTGGTCTAGAGTAAAACTCCTAGGCTACCCCAGAATAAGCTCACATCTGCAGAGATTTCCAGGGTTGAGGTGGCCTCAGTGGTCTTGGCACTATCCTGTTCTCACCATCTGTGTTTATTGTAGGTCTTAGTTCGGGCTGGGATTTTTGGGAAAGCCCATTTAAACGTCTTGCTGAAATTCTTGTAATTTAAAGTCTTTAGAGAAGAAGCACTTGCCTACTCCTTGAGTTAGGGAGAAACCATTACCATTGTTACGACTACTACTGCTAATACCATCTATTCTATGTCAACTTCTAATATATAGGAATAATCTTCACGACCAAGATTAACATTCTCATCTGTTTTAACTCATTAGAAAACGGAAGCTCTAAAAAGATAAGTAACCCACCAAAAGTGTTAACTAGCTAGTAAAAAGCAGAATTGAAATTTGAGCCCTATTTGTTCCAATATGAAAATACAGATCTGCTTTTTTATATTCTAAATGTATAAATTATTTAACGTATGAATTGTTAAACATCAACAGAGTTTGGTTAATTATAAACTCACTTAAGTTTTAAAAATCATTTTTTATAACTTGAAAATTTTTAAATAAGTATACATTTTGTATATGGCTCATTATATTTCAACTCATCAAATATTTTTTTGAGTGCCAGGGATATGTTTTACCATTGGCATTGGTGCAATGAGCAAAACAAATTCAGTTTCTAATTCATGGTGTTATTTTGCATATTTTTATTTCCTAGTGAGGGGAGACTGAAAATGAATTTTAAAAAATCTATGCACAAGTGATGATAAATGCAATGAAAATAACTGAAGCAAATTAAGGGGGGAAACTAATGAGAAGAATAGGAGAGGTTTGTGCTACCTTTGAATAAGGTACAAAGGATTGACTTTCTGATAAGATAACATTTGAAAAGAGACTTGAAATAAATGATGGCATGAGCCATGTGGAAATCTGGTAGAAGAAGAACTAATTCTAGTGTAGGGAACCCAAGTACAAAGGTTTTAATGTAGGACCATTACCCAAACTGCAGGGAACCAAATTTACCTGGGGCAGAAGGAGAGGAGACAGGGGAAGGATGTGACTGGAGATGGGCTAGAGAGGCAACAGAGAGCCAGATCATGTTGAGCATGGACAGTCACGGTCACAGTCAGTGTCATGACAAGGGATTTGGATTACCTGTTGAGACTGGTAGTCATTTGTGAGGTATGAAAAGAAGAAAACATGATCTGACCTAGTTTTTTAAAAAGCATCACTCAGGCATTGTGTCAGACCCAGCATGGGAACAAGTATGGGGACAAGGGAACCCATGTGAATGCTATTGGTAGAATACAAGTGAGTATAGATGAAGACTTGGACTGTATGAAAGAATTCAAACAGAGGCAGTGACAGAATTTGTTGATGGAGTAGTGAATGTGGGGAATTTGAGAAAAAAGGGAGTCAAGAATTACTCTAAGGCTTTTGCCTTTAGTAAGTAGAAGCATGAAATGGTATTTATGGAGACAAGGAAGTTGTAGGAAGGGATAAACTTGGTAAAATGTTTTAGGAGAAATCACACATTCCATTTTAGACATGGCAAGTATGAGATGTATTATATTAGCCACGCAAAGGAATCTTTTGAAGAGTCATCTAGATATTAGAGTCTGGGGGTTAGAGAAGAAATCAGCAAGGCCCATAAGATTTAGTAGACATCAATGTATTCAAAACCATGAGACTAAAGGAGATCAGTTAGGTGAAAATAGAGAGTAAGTCAAACAAAGAAGAGATAATATTCAAAGACCAAACTCTGAGGCATTCATGTCCTGGTGGTCAGGAAGATGAGGAGGACCCAGCAAAGGAGACTCATCTCCAGCAAAGGAAGAAGATGAAGAACAGAGAATGGGGATTCTGAAGCTCAGGAAAGAGACTATGTCAGGACTTAGGTAATAAAACAACTGTGTCAACAGATGTTATTAATGAGGTAAAGTATGGTAGGGACTGACATAGTTCCATTAGACCAAACAACAGGGACATTACCTGATGCAGTATCTGGTGGCACTGCCATAGAAAAAAACAAATCATTTTGAATAGAATTATTTTTAATAATTGATCCATTCCAGAAAATTACTCACTTGACAGTTATACCCTAAAACTATTCCTTCTACTTGTGTGTAAATTTATATAATCAGAAGTACAAACAAAAAGAATTATAGTTCTTCCTATTTTCCTTTCCGGAACTTGTACTTAGTCTAGTGGAGATTTTTTGGTTAAAATGCCTTTTGAAATACTGGAACTTCTCAGGAGCCTTCAAAGAAGACAGACTTCTCTCATCTCCCAAGAAAGAACATATAACTCACATAGTGTATGATACACATAATTGGAGACGCTTGACCCTTTTATTTTTTTAATGTTTATTTGTTTTTGAGAGAGAGAGGATGAGGCAGAGGGAGAGAGAATCTCAAGCAGGCTCCCCACTGCCAGCATAGAGCCTGACGCTGGGGTCAAACTCATGAACCATCAAGTCGTGACCTGAGCCAAAATCAAGAGAAGGATGCTTAACCGACTGAGCTACCCAGGTTCCCCTTGACCCTTGATCTTTTTAAAGTGAAGTCATTGTGATACCTATGTGTTACTCTGGGAAATGTGATGACAATACACCAAAAAAGAGAGAGAGAGAGAGAAAGAGAGAGAGAGACAGACAGACACTTTGGTCCTTAAGTAGTCTCCTAGCCTTGAGATATTACATGACAACTTTGATAAAGCAGAAAAGGCAGGGTCCAGTGAGGTCCTCTTGTTTTCTTCTCCTTGCCTTCATAAATCTATGAACACTATTTCCTCCTTTCTTAAATTTTTCCTCTAAAAATATTAGATAATATTCTTGAATAATTATGCAACTTAAAATTAGGTGGTAAATAATTAGCTTTGAAACAAGAAATAGCAAAGATTAAATTCTGAAAAGGAAATGATATGGATAGGAACACAGAATTTCCCTTTAAAATAAAAAGGGGGTTATGTGTTGAGTCTTCGTCTTGCTTTTGGGTAAGCCTAGATTTCTTCTGCCAGTGTGCAAAACAAAATGACACAACACCAGAACAACAACAAAAAGGTTGGGGGGTAAGAGAAAAAGAAAATGAATCAACGAACCAAACAAATTTATAGCTTTAGAAGATTGGGAACATTCATGGATATTTATATTATCTGTAACCTTTTATCAGATCCAGGCTCTTTGAAGGTAAGATAGGCAAGTCAAATTATTCCTAAACCAGTTTTTTCCCCCTCTCATTACTTGAAATAATGCAGCAGATGATGAAATTGTTACTAACTTCGAAAACCCTCAAAGGTTATTTCTGCCTGTTTTCTATATGGGAACTTTGGAGTGAATCATGAAAAGCACCACCAAGGCACATAGACAGGGTTTCACCAGCATCCAACACTTACACTTGCTTAATAAGGACCACCATGGAGTTGAGCAAAATGCTTGTTATTTCTGTAAATTAAAAGCAGGCATTTCAGAGCACCCAGTTCTGTAACATTTCTTGCAAAGCACAAGGGATATTTTTGGTAGAGGTCCAGGCCAAATACAAAAGCAGGACTGCTCATGCCTCATTCCAAGGGTTTTCCAATAGTTCTGAAATATGGTAATACCCCACCCAACCAGTTAGGACATAGTAAGTATATTTATTTCCAGGACCAACACTGGAGAAAATGAGAAGTTTATTTTTGGTAGCCATCTTTCTATTCTGACTTTAGGTGCACGTTTGTCCAAACTGTTTACTTTTCTCTTCATGTCCCCAGCAACTTACCTCAGCTTATTCTCTTTCAAATATACACACACACACATCTCCGAATCTTTTCCTATATTATTCTTTCCTTAAATAACTAATTCATTCATTCATTCATTCATTCATTCATTCATCAGTCATTTAACAAATATTTCTTCAGGACTTACCATGTGCTCAGCAATGTGCCAGGCACTGGGTATAAAGTGGTAAATAAGACAGGCTTCTGTGTTTATGGATATCGATGGAAACAAGAATAAGAGACAAGAATAAAAAAGGGGGAAAAAAAAAGGAAAACTGCAGAAAAATGATAAGTTCCATTAAAATACATCTTCCTGTATTAGATTATCCTAGGATTTCACACTTGGATTTCCAAAGTAGCAAATAATTTGAAAAATCCTTGTTTTTTTGCTAAAACACTTCCTTTCTTTCCTTTCAATTAATTTATAACATTTGCATTCTTGAGATAATGTTACCACCCCAATGAGTCACTAATACTAGACATTTTAAGTACCAAAGCAATGGAGTGAGATATTTGGGAGCAGACCATGGTCTATCACCTAGACTGACCCAGAGTTTGGCTGTGCTTAGCCTTTTATTTCTTTTATAGATTTTCAATCTAAATCTGTCTCCTGGGCTCTTGGTGCTTCTGGTTTTTTTCCCCACTGTATTGCACAGGAAAGGACTTCTAACCACTCCCAGTGAGTTGTTTCTCTTTTATCCTTTTGGTCCTGTCCCCATTCAGTTCTGTCTCTCCTGACAGCAGTTGTCTGTCATTGCCTCGTGGCTGTGTCATTTTGCCCCATCACAGATCAGATAGTCTTATTTTTGTCCCTCTGAGGGCCACTGCATCCCATACACAGAGGTATTTTGGTTTTTGATTTTTTTTTTTTTTTTTTTTACTGGAGAGTGACAAGTTGTCTAACATCTCAAGGAATGAAAGCCTAAATAAAGGCATTTTCTTGTGTCTTAAAAATTCCTTTTGGCTCCATGCAACTTTGGGTTACCACCTTTCCAAAGAAAATGAAAGCCCTAGATCATTAGTTTACAAATTTTATGAGTCTCTGAAATTCTTATGAGCTGTTTTTCATGCCTTCGACTCCAGACTCTCATTGTAGGATTGGGGCAGCGCCGGCTGCCGGTGGAGCAGACACAAAACAAACATCTCCCAAATGGCCATGTTATTTCTCTTTCAAGGAACCCGCAAGGGTATTGTTCATGTGGGGAGAAAGACAGGAAGGAAGACTAGATCTAAACCCTTCAAGGGTACAAGCCTCAAAACCAGAGACAATCCCAGGATGGTGGAGGGAAAAGGCAAGCTGACACATGACATGGTCTGTACCTGACGCAAGTGGAAGCAAGCACAAATTGCAATACACAGGGTAGGTCTAAACGATGCCATCTTAAGACATGTGGCATGTTAGGCACTGTGAAACAATTCCCCAATCAGTCTTGTGAGTTCCTCTTCTGGCCCCCAGGGATACACAGCAGCAGTGAAGTTTTGTTATGGAGTACCTTTTCAGTTGGACCAGGAGTAGTTAATGCATCTGTTGCAGGTCCTAGGAACACTGCCAGCTACTAAAACTCTGAAAGTCAGCTCACTGGAATTCTGAAGTATAATGAAATAGTTTGAAAAGCCCTGTTCTAGATTAGTTTTCTATGTACTACAAAAACTTTGAGGTTTGAAAGGGTCCTTTGATATCTATGCCAAGCCCTTCATTGCACAGGTGAAGAGAATGAAGCCTAAATAGGTAGTCACTTGCTTATGTCTTATAGCTACCTAAGAGCACATATGCATATATGCAATTAAGTGGGAGACATGAAACTATATGAAGTCAAATACATCTTCTGCTAATAGATTAAAATTGAACTAGGATAAAGTTATATAATCTCTGTGAACTAAATTGTGCATTTTGTGTGTGGATGGGTGTGTGTGTGTGTGTGTGTGTGTGTGTGAGAGAGAGAGAGAGAGAGAGAGAGATTTAGAAAATCAAAATCAGACTATGACTGATCTCATATAAAAAATGATGAACTAATGGCTGGAAGTCAGATACTTGTTCATCAAAGCACTTCATGCTATAAAGACTTCTAGAGTATATAGTCCTAAAATAACCAAAGCATAGGTTATGTGCTATAACATTTTAGCAAATAAAAGCTTTCAAATTCTTAGCCTACTTATTTTTGGACATCCTATAGGTTATCACACAGTTTAGATTTAGGAGTTAAAACAAGTATAACATCACAACTACTTAGATGAGTAGTGTTAAAAACAACACAACAGGCCCCAAATGGGGGTCCTTATGCCAAATCCCATGTTACCAAACTGACTTATAGTTTAGTTCTCCCAGAAATAGAATCTTAAACAGGTTAATTGGGAATTGCCTAACCTGCACTAGTTAGGTCATCTGCCTGAGAGATCCCTGCAATCCCCGAAAGGAAAGTGACCTTGCAGTAATCAATCCACTGTATTTGCCACATTTAATGTCCTTGTTCCCGTTCCCTTCTGCCTATAAAAGTTTTTAATTTTATATAGCTTCTTGGAGCTCCTTTCTACCTGTTAGATTGGATCCTGCCCAATTTAAATCAGTTTTTGTACAAATAAACTCTACATATTTCATATGCCTCAGTTTATAACAGTTCTCTCCAAACACTTTTGATTATACATCCCGCTGCATAGTTCACTAGATTTTAAAATAACCAGATTTGCTCACACAGACCCCCTTAGTGTATATTTATGTGTTCATTACTTATATCTACATATTACTGAACTAATGTTTAAATTTAAATTATAAACAAGGAAATTAAAAATAAGACAAAAGTGAAATGAATACTTTATATATTCACTAATAATATAAAAGTATCTTGCTTTCGCTTAATGATTTTTGCTAAAAGCAAATATTCTTTCTTATTTCAAAATCTTAGTTTAATAGGTTATGTATAGTAATAGAAAAATTGGGTTTTAGGTTCAGCTTATTTTACATTTGTGTTAATAGCTGCTTTAATTTTTTAAAAATTACTAATAATAACCCAGATGTCCAAATGAAAAAATCATGCCATGGGTTACATTTAAGTCCTGAGATTCATCTTTTAGTTGCCTTCACCAATTATGAGTGGTTTTTGACAAAATTCAGCTAGTAAAGTTCCATATTCTCTAATGTCAATCCATTGTTCTTGAAAAATAATGCAAGGCATCTATATTTCTATTTTTATACAACAGATTGAAAATTCACCATAATCTTTCATTTGGAAAATATTCTGACTAGAGTGTTTTGAGACTGTACAAATGAAACATTTAATAGATATAAATTTTGCCAACAGAGTAACATAATAGAAATAGAAATATTCTCCCACAAATTCTCTTTATAGGAGGCTTCTTTTGAAAAGTTGTTTCTTGCTTGTTGCTAAAATGTCACTTTTATCTTGAAGGGTCAAATTAATGGTGTTCATTTTTAAGAAAATATCTGCTAGGTAGCATACTACCAACAATAGCTTGTTATCTTATCAAAGGTCAACTTTGGAATACAGGTTTTTTGGTAACAGGGTTTAGCTTATCTTTAAATTTAACAATGGTTATGTAGATTGAGTGAGGGCACGGTGTGAAAACTCTAAACAGTATTGTTAAATCACAGCAAACTTTACTTTCTTCTCACACTTCTTATGAATCAGGTTACATGTCCCCTTGGAGACATATAGCCCACTGAGGGCACCACTAATGGGCTCTTTATTTCCAGGGCTGTCTCTTGGATCAAACCCATCCTTCTATACTCTGTTCAATAAAGCTGCAACTGGGAAAACACAGTCTACATTTTCCAGATTCCTTTGCTACCTGGCTTCCGCTTAGGTTCTGCCAAGTGGAAGTAATAGAGGCAGACTGGAATGCAGGAAGAGAAGGTTGTTCTTGTTCCTGTTTTCCTATTAGCATTGCGTTAGCAGAAGCAGTTCACCCAGGCAGCAGCAGGTCAGCCCAGTTTCTAGTTCTTTCAGCACTTCCCAGAGCCAGACTCATGGCGCCCATCAGAGGTGCCAGCAGGAGCCATGTGGAGGTCCAGAAGGTCAGAGCACATAGTCTCAGGGGAGTCCTCTGAGCTTCCACGATCTCTTCATCCCAATTCTCTCCTTCTGTTCACCTAAGGCTGGTAGGTGCTTTTTTCAGTTCTCTCTGGGCTAAAACCAAGTTCTCCTCACCTATTCCTTCAAGACCTATGTAAACCAATTCTCTGCGTTAAACTCCCTTTTC